>NC_133793.1:3240793-3374111 GCF_003597395.2 Chelonoidis abingdonii
GGGGCTATGGGGCAGGGGCTGGCACCCTGGGGGAGGGCAGGCCTAGGATCTGGGGCAATGGGGCAGGGCCCAAGGGGACAGGGCTGGCACCCTAGGGGCAGAACGGGTGGGTGGAGGCCTGGGCATGGGGATGCAGGGGGAGGAGATGTCACAGCAGCACCTAACTTCCTGCCCTTCCTTTTTCCTCCTTACTTGGATATTGTCACTAGTCCTATTTAAATCTCATTAGGCTGGAGAGGTGACAGCAGCTGAGAATGGGGGCAGTTCATACCCCTCAGAGCCCTCGCTTCAGGCTGGCTGCAGCCTACCACCGACAACCTTCCATTAGTTTATAGTTGGGGCCCTGGGATAAGGGGTTCCTGTGCTGTCCTAAAGACTCAAGACTGAGGCCTTGTCAACCCTGAGTTTTTAGCCACCAATATAGCTGCAGTAGGTGCAAGCGCAAATCTAGGCAAAGTACAAGTGGCTCTTTACAATACTACACCTGTACTGTTACACGAGGGATTTGTACAACCCCCTCACTGTGGCTAGAAAGCTCAGGGTACACAGGACTTATTTAAAAAATGCTCGAGTCTAGAGCAGAAGACCACAGTCACTATGAAAAACCCCAGGCTGGTAGACATGCCAGGAACCTGCCTTAGTTGACAGGAGTGAAGATGTTGGTTTTCCCCTAATTTCCAGTCCTGCAAACTCACCGGTGGCATCTGGAATTCAAGCTGGGTTCTTTTCTACAGGGCCCACTGCTGTAGCATCTGCATGGGCACACCCCATAAACACGTTTAATACTGGTGATAAAGAGTGAGCCAGACAGCCAGGGAGGCCGAATGCTGATCCCAATTTCACAAGAACAACAAGGACAGATTGCAAGCTCTCTAGTGCAGCAACTGTGTCTTCTTGGATGTGTAGACAGGACCTAGCACATGGGGAGTGCGCCCTACTGGGACACAAACAACTGAGGGCCCACAGTGACTATGCAACTAGCTTTTAGTTAACAAGTCTGTTGCCACATGAGCCAGAGTGGACTCCAGCTCCCTCGTTTGTAGCAGCGTTGGCTCTGCAGGGCTAAGAGAAAGAGAAAAAAAACCAAAACATTTTAAACATTAAAGCGGGCGGATCTGAATCTGTCAGCACAGTAAGAAGATCTGGAGAGGTACCACGGTTACACGGTTCCTTTTCAGAGCACAGTCCCGCACTTTAAAGGACTTAAAACACTAGAGAGCCCACATGGATTCAATCATTGTAAAATGCTTCCAATGCTGTCAAATGACAAGTGCTCTTGGGGACAGACTTTATTGTTTATAATGCTCCTTGGAGTGCAAGAAGATACACAAATCATGCAAGGGGACAGACAGTTATAAAACAATTTAGGAGGCAGGAGAATAACATTGATCTAACACAACACAGATGTCAGCTTTCCCTGGTACGGAACTGAGTCTCTAGGAGTTTTTATCTTCAGAGTGGCTCCATTGACCAGTGCTGTTCGCAGTGGATTAAGCCAGCTCCAGCTGCCTGCTCTTCAGGGGTGAGAGGGTACGGTTAGTGGTTCGGTTGAAGGTGTCAACCTCTGGCACAAATTTCTCAGCGGGGACTGTGAGTTTTCTCCTGCTGTCCATGCTCTTGTTGTCCAGCATCAGGGAGTTTGCTTTGTAGCCCATATCAGTTTGGATGCGGTACAGGTGTTTATATAGAGCGTCTAGGGCATCCCTGGGAAAAGCAGAAGTTAGGGAGTCAGGGGTGCATCTGCACCACTGAACTTGCCTCCTGGCATTGAGGACAAATAATCAGCTTTCTGCTGTCTCACAACAACAAAAATCAGCACAACCTTTGCCTTTGCCTTCAAGCTAACGCACACCAGAGCTACAGGGGAAGTTCCTGTCACATTGTACTTTATTCCTCAACTCTTAATAGCAAGCCCACATGCTGCTGCTGGAATGCAGCTTGCAAGAGACACAACGATGGGAATCTAACACAAACCCAAGGCAGCATTTCTATTTCTGTTTCCCCCCACCCTTCAATAATTTTGTAAGTGTAGTCACTCCACCCCACACCAGCTCTGCCAATCCTGACCTGCAGCTCCCTGTGCTGCCCGCTCCGGAGCTCCCCCTAATGAGGAACCCTGTTTCTGACCTCATAGACTTGTAGACTTTAAGGTCAAAAGGGACCATTATGATTATCTAAGTCTGACCTTCTGCACTGCAGTGCCCCCTGCTGTCCGCTCCAGAGCTCCCCACACAGCTCTAATGAGGCAACCTGTTTCTGACCTGCAGCACCCCCTGCTAAGAACAGTACAAAGCTTTCTGGTGCTTGTTAACATCATCATTCTTGGATGGGTAACTTCCAAACCACGTAGGAACATACTGTGACTGTGCAAGCTTTTGCTTCAGGGCGGCGATGGTGCCTTTCAGCTGATGGACCTCATCAGTCAACCCATACTGCACCTACGAGTCAGGAACAGGCCATAGGGGTTAGCAGAGCCAGTACTAGTTTTTGCTAGTTGCTATGGTTCCCCCAAGTTCCCCTTCCCTTAGCCCAGCTCCCCACTTTGTTTCTATGCTTTAACTCACACTGTGTGGTGGATTCCTTTTTATTCATCTTTTAGTCTCCATTCAGTCCACACCTAAACGTGTCTGATCATTTTGGAGCCACGGCAGCTCTATCTAGGGTTCCACCCTCACAACCTCAAATCCCTCATGGACGATGGGCATGCCAGGTTAGTATTCATCCCACCCCACCCCCAGCCTACAGGCTCATCTGCACCTGATCCCGACACAGCTCCATGTTGGGGCGGTAAGTCCGGGTCTCCAGGCGAGTGTGCGCGAGTTTCAGATCCCACATTTTCTTCCTGAGATCTTCCTCGAGGCGTCGGATGTCCTCTTCCATCTCGGCAATTTCCTCCAAGGTCTGAGGATTAACACACACAGGAAAAGGGATTGTTACCATCTTGCACGTACAGCTATCCAGTTTAGTAAGGGTGCACTCAAAGACTGGCTTGTGGGTACACCGGAAATTCCCATGAGATCTAGATAGGGAACCAGCTGTGCTCAAGAAGGCTCCAGCCTTTCTGGGGTTTTACCAGGCTGTAAATGGTTTTTAAACAAGGACTAAAGGACTTCTGCTCAAATAGGGTTAAACACAGCTTGCTCAGTTTGTGTGGACGAGGCATCACTGGTTAAAAATCCAGTTTCCACCACAATCAGGCAAGGCATGCTGTGACTGTTTCAGGGATGCCACGAGATGGATTAATAGGGTGAGATATAAGGTCCCAAACTGGCCTCTCAGCCTGCAGATGTCACTGAGCATCAATTGTGTTGTGGACCAAGAGCCACTGGGCTGGATTCAAAGCAGTTTGCGGCTCATCCCTCTGTGATCCCTGTAATTCCATTTCTCTGCCTTAATCAGAAAAAGCGGAATTTTCCCGTGTATTTGAATAGCAAGGATAAAACCCAAGGAGAGAGATAAGCAGCTTAGACTTCTCTGCGGTGTCATACTAGCTGCTTATTAACAATATGGCCCTGTTGACCTGAGCATTGCAGAGAAGCTGTGGCTGGGATGCCTTGAGCTCACACAGCTGATGCCTCGCGCATCCACACACAACATCTGCCTGAAGTGTTTTATATGTGCTGGTTGTACCAGGCAATCACAACACTTGAGACGAGGGCTTTAGCTTGGGTCCTGCTGACCCCGTGTGGGCTACAGTTTCTCCACGGGATGAACAGGTGGCCACATGTGTTGCAGCCATTGTAGATCAGCTAGTCGCACACACACACACACGCACGCGCACACACACACACACACACACACACACACACACACCCCTCTCATTTGAACTTATCCAAAAGCTGCTCCTGGTAACAATGCTGGGCACTGTGGGATAGATGCCATAGCAGTCCCACATTGCACTGGGAAAGCTGTGGCAGGTAGGTGTGTGTTGGAGTGGATGTACCAAGAGGTTTCGGTCAGAAACGCCTCTTCCACTGGGGTGTGCTGAACCGCAGCAAGGAAGCATTTCATGCTATCAGTGTTACTTGCAAGAGATATGCTCTGAAGATAGAATCTCACTCAAGGGCACTTGACAGCAAGGAAACAAGGCAGAAATTTACATTCTTCTCCTGCCATTTCAGCTCGTCATAGGCTTTTTCAAACTCTCGGATCCTCTTCCGCAAGGCGAACTCCGTGGCCACCCGCTGAGCTTCCAGCTCGTTGTTTGTCTAGCGGGAAAACAGGTTAAACATTGTGCATGTGCCTCTAGGAGGTGTCTCCCCTGCACAGTTAAAGCAATTACCCTGCTCTCTCCATAACACTCAGCCCTCACTTTCAGGGCCCTGCATGCAGGGCCGGTGCAAGGATGTTTTGCATCCTAGGCGAAACTTCCACCTTGCGCCCTCTCCCATTCCCGAGCCCCCACCCTGAGCCCCCCTCCGCCCCTTGACGCGCCCCCCCCCCCCGTTGCAAGATCCCTATCCCACCCTCCGCCCTGAGGCCACCCCCCCCGCACACGCGCCTGAGCACCCCGAGCAGGCCGTGGCTCTTCACTGTCTCCCGCCTACCATGGCTTGCGCCACCTAAGCTAATTGGTGCCGCAAGCCTGGGAGGCGGGAGAAGTGAAGCAGCCACGGCATGCTCGGGCAGGAGGTGGGGCAGGGGTGAGCTGGGGCGGGAGTTCCTCTGCGTGCCGTCCCCCCCCGCCCCTTACTTGCTGCAGGCAGTCCTCCCAGCTCCCTCCACCTAAATGCCAGCGGCGACGGGGGCGGCCAAAGATCCACCCGCCACGGTCGCTGTTAAAGAAAATGGTGCCCCCCAAATCCTAGCGCCCTAGGAGACTGCCTAGGTCGCCTAAATGGTAGCACCAGCCCTGCCTGCACGACCTCACCTTTCACCTGCCCACTCCCATGCTTCTCTACAGTCTCCCTGTGCCCTTCATCATCCCAGCACTCATTATTATTTGTCTGATCAAAACACCCAGAAGCCAACTGCACTAGGGGCTGTACAGACACAGAACCAACAGACAGTCCCAGTTGCCCCCAAATAAAATATAAAAAGAAGAGACAGATGCACAGACAGGTGGACAGAGGAGTATAAGGAAATAACTCAGTTACTGGGCCCTTCTCAATAGCCCCCCCTATGCCTGGAACCGCCTCCTGGCACATCCCCCAACATTTAAACAGACCTCCTCCTCCTCTTCCAAAACCACTTCTACCCATATCCTTCCTACACCCCCACACTCCATGCCAGACTGTTCTGTGTTCTGCTCTTTGGGGCAAGGCAGACGCCTTGTGAGATCAGTAGAGAGCTGTGAAACTCTCATGATGCCAAGGAATAATCTAGTGAGGCACGTTTGCCTTTTTTAAAATCACTATTCAGGAACCAGCAGTCATCTGACAGGCAAAGGAAACTTCCCTTCCCACGAACCAGCAGCACCACATACCCCAAAAGGCACAGCGTAACCCCTGCCTATTTCTAAGCTGCAAAGCAGGCTGCATTCATCCAGCCATCCCCACTGGGGAACACATGACTTATCACCTGGCTTAACATCTATTAACTGCACCGATGGCTTCTGCATCGGTGATGGGTGATTTATTTACCTGAGCAATGGTGAGTGCTATTGCTTCCCGCAGCTCAGTGGAGGCTTTCATTTCCGCCTCTGCTCGGTCTTTGTTGTACTGGCTGTACTGGTCCCACTGCTGAGGCGTTGTTGATCTAGAATGCCAAGTGCGCCCAACAAGACAGGCTGTTTAAACTCATGCCTTGGGCAATAAGCTGAATGACTGCAAGAGAGAGCTTGGAAGAAACCTCTCCATGCCAAGGTGGAAAAGCTTTCTACAACTGCAAAGAGAGTCAGATTTCAAGGCCAGATGGAACCGCTGTGATCATCCTCTGACCTGCTGCACAACACAGACCGTGGGGATTCCTGCATTGAGCCCAACATCTTTTGAGATATCCAAACATTGATTGAAACACTCCAAAAGATGGAGAATTTACCCCATCCCTTGGGTATTCTGATCATTACCCTCACTGTGAAACCAGCATGGTCTAGTGGTTACAACAGGGGACAGGAGGCAGGTCTCCTGGGTTCTCACCACAAGTCAGTCATTGACTTGCTGGGACACTTTGGGTGATTCTCTTCCCCCTCTGTGCCTCAGTTTCCCCTTCTATAAAATGGGGATGCTATTAAGTCACACCACAAGGATGTTGTGAGGCTCGTGTGTGCCCACAAAGAGCTTTGAAACACTCAGGTGGAGGGAGGGTGCTTGGGAAGGACCTATGATTACTGGTAACGATAATCACTGGGATATGGAGAAAGGGAGGGATTGCTTCTCTGAGTACCATATCTGATATCACTCATTGCTAGCAGCAGAGCCAGTAAGACAGCCCTGAATCCAGCTCTTGGTGTTTTAAACTCTAGGCCAGGCTGTCTGCTAATTGAGCCAGTTATTTCCACGAGGCACCAGAAACTCAAGAGTCCCAAGTCTTTCCAGCATCAGCATGAAGGTTAAAACAGCCTGGGTTTGGCCACAAAGGGGCTGGTTTGTCCCTTACCCAGTTGGGACCCGGGTTGGATTGACCTTGAACGAGATGTTGGGAGAGTTGACGCTGAGGGAGGAACAGACCCGGTCTATCTCCAGTGCTTCCATTTTCCCCCGGTGATCAAAGTTGAGCTGCTGGCGTGCTTCCTGCAAGAGGCTGCCAAAGAAGGAGTAGGATAAGCTGCATTTGTCACTGTCAGCAGGTTGAAAAAGGTGTTAGTGGAACAGACAGTGAAAATCTATCTCCTTGGCAGAACGAGCAAATACTGTAAACTTGGCTCAGACATGGGCTGCCAGACAGACGTAGCTCCTCGTCCATCCGAGGTTACAGAGACAGTGAGTCAGAGACCAGCCATCCAACTCGCCTAAAATCGGTTCACTTTTTCAAAGCTTTCTTGGAAACCATCGGGGCTAGAGACTTGATTGGGCTTTTTTTTAAATAAATAAATGGTGAGACTCTATAGCACCAGGCTGGCCCTGTGGGACCCTCCAGGGGGACCACCCTTACTCCATGGCACAGCTGTAGCTGCCCCTTGAACCAACTGCCCAGATGTGACTGAAGTTCAGTGACTTGTAAGGCAGTGACCCAGAAGGGCGTAGCACCCAGCAGGCAGGGCACTGCAGGGTAAGGTTTTGAAAGAGGCTTGTGCTTTGGGGCATGAGATGCCTTCGAGAGGGCTGGATTTTCGGGAAGTGCTAAGCCCCCTTCTTTGAGAATCAGGTACCTGCCAGGTGTCTCAAGTTGGGACCCCAAAACACTAGGCAAAAGCTCAGGCCCACCCTTTAGCTGCCACACTTGTTCCCTCCCCTTCCCTTGTTTCATAAGTGCCATGATTCCAGCAGCACTTCCAACATTCGTTCTTAACGGGCCCATTCTGGCAAGGGACGCTATTGGGCATTGTCATGAGACGCTGACACAACGTGTAACACAGAGCATGCTCTCTGCTCAGACGCTGGCCACTCCAGAGGCAGGGGTGTGCCCTGCTAGCCCAAAGCCCCATACAGAGAAACACGATTTGGAGTCACCGACGTGGGGGGAACCACCCCAAGCTTGGCTGCTCAACTCACCAGACCTGCTCAAAGGCCTCGCTCACTTTTTGCTGCAGATCTCTCTTGGCTCCATCGATCACCTCCACCTCCTTGTGCAGCTCGTCCTCCACAGGGTCCTTCACCACATCAATGACTCGGCGGCTCTCCCGAAGCGTCAAGCACTCAATCGCCACGTCCAAAGGCAAGTTCTTGGCCTGCAGTGCACGTTCCGATGCCTCCTTCATCTGGTGGGGAGTAGGCAGCTCGGGTTAGGGATGCGGTCCTTCCTTTGGGGAATGCGTGCGCCTCTTCCCGTCATCACGACCTCCTCCTCGCCACCTCTGGAAGCAGCTTTTAAACCTTGTAGCGAGTGGCTCACTGCTGCAGTCTACTGGGTGCAATGTGCTCCAGCTGCCTGCCTCTGTCTATAGGGCCTGCAGTTCAGAGGCTAAGCACAATGCAGCTAGCAGCTATGGTCATACTCAACTATCTCACAGGGTTTTGCAGCAAAAGGATCAGAGAGGCTTCTCCCCATTGGAGACCACAAAGTCCGATGGGACCAGAAATGCTTTCAGATTTGCAGTTAACCACAGCCCTGGCATTATGCCTTTCATTAAGAATCTCCGAGCACTTTGCAAATAGTCTGGCCCCACCTCTATGGGAGCTTGATCCCCATTTCACAAATGGGAAAACATAGGCACAAGAGAGTGCGGCTTGCCTGTGATCTCGCAGCGGGTCACTGGCAATGGACAGGTGAAACACACAAAATAGATTTAGCCTTTATTAAAAACTGTGCTCAATACAGAGACACAAAGTCCTGATTCTAACGGTAAAAAAGATGCAAACTTTAAATCTAATTTAAAAGAGGTGTCAAAGACAACTTTAATTATTCTTGCCTAAAATTGTTGAGCTCCTAAACAAACATTTTTAAAAACCCACTTAGTATTCCGTATGTTTTTTTTTTTATTTTAGTGTTTAATGTATTGGTATGTTTCCCCCTCAGATCTTTAGAAAAAGAGAGGACAGACCATATGAAACACACAGCACTATGCATTGCCTCAATTCAGATGGGAACTGAAGCTAGTGGGTTTGTTTTCCTGAAAGCAATTTAAGGCCCTGATTCTGCACTGAGCTCAGGGCACTGGTGCTAAGCCCCACAAAGGAGTTGGTCCATTCACAGCTCATTGCAGAATCAGGGCCTTAGTTGTTTGAAGTCACACGTATTAAGAGCATATGTTGAGTTTAAGCCATCTGTCTTCCCAACGTACTTTGGCTAAGGCATCAATTTCAGCATCTATGTCTGTAAGGCACTTGGCCAAGGTCTCCTTCCATCTGTTCACACTGTCGATACGTTCAGCGAGTCGTGTTCTGTTGTCATGCTCATCCCACTGTGTCTGGAATTAGAAGAGACACCGTTTCCATGTTGATTTGTGTAGCTGAAATTGTGAAGACCGAGGGAGCATTTCACCGTGCTGACAAGGGCCTGCTTATTCATTGCCCTGCATTTTTTACCAGTGCAAAGTCCTACCATTTGTTTTGGTAGCACAGTATATGACACCTAATGCACCAATGTAAATAACTACACAAGATACAGGCCACAAGAGCATCAAACCCAGAGGCCCCATTATAATATTTGCACACCTACAAATCAGTGCGTATGTATGATTTCACCTCCTGTAAGCTGTCGTTTATTAATCGTGCCGAGGACTTCTCTGGAACCAAGACTATGCTGGTCTTCCAGAAGCAACAATTCCAATGGGGGATACAAGACAGATTTATTCACGGAGTTCCTAGGGTGCTGCAAAAACTCACACAAAGACCTTGAAGCATTAGATGAAGGTAAATAGCGCATCAGGGGACATTGCAAATCTATTTTAGAATAGAAGATCAACCGTCATTTGCAATTATAACCCACGTGTTTATGCTGCAACCTCTCTTGTTTTTTTATACAAGTCCAAAGATAGAGATAGGGCCAGTGGGGAGGACACAAGCATACAGAAAGCAGCAGGCAACTTCAAAGAGCCCAGGGTGTGGCCGTTATTAGACATGCACAGTAGCTGCTTCTGAAGCTGTGCAGAGCAAGGGTTTCAAGCAATCTTGCAGGTTCCACATATTCTCACAGCTCAGCTAATCGGAGCTCAGAGGGAAAAGGTTACAAATAGGGGAGCTGGTGACAGATGTGTGGACTCTGCAGCCCATCAGTGCAGGACGAATCATAGAATTGTAGAACTGGAAGCGACCTCATGAGGTCATCTAGGCCAGTCCCCTCCACTCAAGGCAGGACTAAGCATTATCTAGACCATCCCTGACAGGTGTTTGTCCAACCTGCTCTTAAAAATCTCCAGTGACAGAGATTCCACAACCTCCCTAGGCAATTTATTCCAGTGCTTAACCACCCTGACAGTTAAGAAGTTTTTCCTATTGTCCAACATAAACAAAGAGATGTATCTGTTGTGAAGGCTGCATCCCAGTAACTATACCACTTGGGATACAAGCTGCAGATTCCCAATCCAGCTGGAAACTGAGGAGACAGCTGAGTATTGGCTTGGGAACTGTAATTGCTGCTGAGTCCACAGAGCTGTCTCCAGCTCCCCTACAAAAGGGCACAGGGTCTGTCAAACCTCACGCTGAAACATGTGGAACAGCAGCAAAATGGAGAAATCTGTACAAGAACTCCTACAGGTTTACTGGCGAATAGCATTTGTCTAAAAGTTGTTCCTAACTTATTCCACACACACTATTTACAATGAGGGGGTTTGTGTATTAAATGTTTGTTTGTTTACTAAGAAACTGTCTCCCTTTGCAGCTGACTGGGAACTGCTAACACCTGCATTCTGGGTTATGTATATTATAGCTCTGAGGTTTAATGCAGTGTTAATACCTTTAAGGGTGTTGGGGGGGACTGTGACTTGTGCTTCAGCAGAGAGAGGAGCTGAAGAGCAGGAAAAGGAGAGTGTAGCACTTACATTATCTCATCACCCCTCTTGCCTTTTACACATTTACTGCTCTCTATAAATAACCCCCAGTGTCAGTTACTTTGCCGTATCTGATTGTGCCTTAAATTCCGGCTGTGAGCTTCCACCTTGTAACCAGTGTGCCAATCGTTGTCAATTAGTTTGGTGGTTTTCATTATGTAGGTTCCTGCCCAACTGGGAAGGGGACTAAGCCATAACATAGCTCTCTAGCCTAACAATAGGATTCTTACATATGGTGCCAGTGGGTCTCCAGTCCAAATGCCTTGGAAGGACCAGCAGCAAAGCGCAGATTCACAGAGTAAGGCCTGAAGGTCCCATTGTGATAATTTAGTCTGATCTCCTGCCCCACGCAAGCCAAAGAACTTC
Source organism: Chelonoidis abingdonii (assembly GCF_003597395.2). Taxonomy (NCBI): domain Eukaryota; kingdom Metazoa; phylum Chordata; order Testudines; family Testudinidae; genus Chelonoidis; species Chelonoidis abingdonii. The sequence continues at coordinate 3,251,688 of NC_133793.1, forward strand.
CCCCAACAACTTCTGCATCAAGCCTGTAACTTCTGTTTGATCCATAGTAGACCCTGAAAGACACCTAGACTTACAGAGTCAGATTCCAAGGTCAGAAGGGACCACTGTGCTCATGCAACTTGACATCCTGTAGAATACAGGCCAGAGGAAGTCCCCAAAATAATTCCTTTGGAACTATCCGCCACATCTTTTTAAAAAATCCACTCGATTTAAAAATGGCCAGTGATGGAGAATTAACCACAGCCCTTGGTTAATCCTTCTAGTGGTTAATTACTCACTGTTCCAGTCTGGATTTGTGTAGCTTCAACTTCCAGCTGTTGGATCCTTCCAGTCTGAAGAGTCCATTGACAAATATTTGTTGCCCAGGAACAAATTTAAAGACTGAAAGTGATGGAGAATCCACCAGCTCCCTAGGTAAGTTGTTCCAGTCGTTAGTGAAGGAGCTCAGACTAAATGATTGGGATGGTCCCTTTTGGCTTTAAAAACAGAATAAATGAGCTAGGTGATATGAGTAGTTAAATCACAGCAAATAACTTAGGCCATGTCTACACTAGGGAGCCTACAGCAGCACAGCTGCACTCGCATAGCCGCTCTGTGTCGACAGGAGAGCACTCGTTTGTCGACTTCATAAAACCACCTCCATGAGCAGCAGTAGCTGCTCTCCTGCCAACATAGCGGTGTGCACACAACCACTTATACTGGCAAAATTTAGGTGACTCGGGGTGTGTTTTTTTCACATTCCTGAGCGAAATATTTTGCCAACATAAGTGCTAGTGTAGATGTGGCCTTAGTCAACAAAGCGAGACTGGGATTTTCTCAGATTCGTTCATTCAAAGTTTGACAATTTCACACAAGTTTTGTTCACGCTGTGCCTTGCTATTCAGATTCCAAAACCTAAGCTCTGTTGCTCAGCTGTGATTGGTCACAGGTCATATGGCACAGTTTCTATCCCATGACTTGATGAAAGTAGCTGTTCTGATCAGATTTCTAGTATGAATGTGCACAGAAGTGAATTTTAAAACTTTCCAGGATATCCAATCCAGTTTTGCTGGTAAAACTTGATCTGACAATATGTTTGCAGAAGGTGAACATAGAATGGGTGAGAGCAGGACCAAATCAAATTAGTTTATAAGTTACAACTAATTTTATTGGAAGATTATTTTCACCCCCAGCATTCACCTGGCTTTGCTAATTTCACACTAAATAATCACTTCCAAACAACCCTCCATCACTACTGGCATAGGTCCACCTCAGCGATCTGAAGGTTGAAAAACCCCATTCAGCCAGCCAGATCTTTAACACCCTTCCATCCTCCTCCTCCCCCCCCAAAATCCCCAAATCTGTTTTTACAGACACAAAGGGGAGTGAAAGAGCTGGGAAGCCCACCTGGTTGTTAGTTTCATTACGGAGAGTCCTGGCTTCCTGCCTGATCTGATGGGAAGCAGAACGCTGACGCTCAGCATTCGTAGAGATGAGGTTAGCATTGGTATGCCAGTCTTGGACTGAAAATCTCTGTCCTGGCTTCACACTCAGCGTGGCCATATCACCAAGGTCAGCGGCTAGCTACAGCAGAGATATGGAGAAACAAGCAATAGCCTGGCTGCCTGGCCGCTGCAGCCATCCAAATGCCCCTACAGGTTGGAAAGCACAGAAAAGGACAGGACAAGCTTCCCGACCACAACCACCCACTCTTGACAATGTGCCTTCTTGGGACTACCTGGTGATAAGCCAGTTCGTCCTTGGCCTCCTTGGCTCATCAGGCAACTTCCACCAGCTGCTGATCTTGCGACACAGTCAGCCCCAGCAGTGATCTTCCCTGTGATATTTAACATGCCCCGGCGGGTGACCAGATGCATGTCTGTGATTCTCCCTTAGAAGGTGATTTAATAAAAAAAGTCTATTCCACTCACACTTCACCTGCACGGCCGGGAGACCTGAGCCTGCACCTACTTTGCAGAAGCAGAGCAGGATTGTAGCCACCCTCTTCAATACAGAGGAACAGCCCTGCAAAGGCGACAGCTCTTCGCACATGATGTTCCGCCTGGATGGGAGCAGTGCCTGTCTGCAGAGATCTAGGTCTCAAAGAAGAGAGGGCACCCACTCCAGATGCAAATGGAGCATTACATGCTGGGGACTAATCTCTGGATGCAGTACCTCAAAGATTATGGGGACACGTTCCACTGAGGGCTGGCTTTGGCTCTGCACTCTGCCACTGATCACAAGCAGCTTGTTCATCTAATGCCAGTGGGGCTTCTTGCGCAAGTATGAACAGCAAGATTTGCAATAAAACCACATTGGGTGCGGGGGATTTGTGCTATTCCTTGAGCAGGGGAGGGAAGAGGCCACACAAAGGCCTCAGAGCTGCAGGACAGGTTGGAGGGGGTCAAATTACATGGAGTAAATTATAGTGAAAACTCCAGAGAAAGGCAGGAGGAAGGAGGCGGCTTCACACTGTCTGGGCTGAGAGGTTAGTGCTACAGTCAAGGAACACAGAAGGGAGGTTGGTCTCTCTCTCTCTCTCTCTCATCACACACACACACACAGGTTGTTAACCAAGCACAAACCTGTACAGCAGAAGTACAAGGCCTGAGAAGTCTCAGACACACCGCAGAAAGCCCAGCTCCTGAATTCCCCCACCCACCCCCGCAGCAAGGCCATGGCACCTGGCTCCTCACACGGAATCAAGTCAGAGCAACTTACCACCTTCCTTCCTTGACTCTAGAGTTTCTGCCTCCCACTGCTGAGTGGTTGGTTGTATATGGTGGTGTTTTTTGTTTTTTTTCGTATTAGTGGTTGCTAAGCATGCTCTGGAGGGTTGCCAGGCAACCATCCTCACCAGGAGCCAATCAGAGCCTTTTTCCCTTTGTTTACAGGGAATGAGAGTCATAGCAACAAGGGGATGTAAGGAGAGAAGGGCCTCGGTGCTGCAGGCCCAACCATTTGGGATCTAGGATTGCAGGAGAAAGCGGGAGATGGGATCTGGTGCAACTCAGTGGTTCTGGGTGGGGTTGGTGAGAGGATAGCAAGGAGTCCGGGGAAGGGAGCATCATCTGAGAAAGTAGAGAACTCAGACTCAGGAGCACCAGGGAAAGCTCACTTACAGAAAAGCCTTAGGAAATACCACAGTGACTACTGGTTGTGGGGAAGAACGGAGATTACTCAGTTTGGACCGCAGTTCCTGGGTACTGATTTTAAATCCTACCGATACATGTAATAAAAAGATCCCATATTTTCAACATTTACCAGGCAAACGTTTTGAGTAATCTGGATACAAGAAACCTCTATCTAGACCTTTAACCACATTTGAGGAGTTGACCCAGGAGTAAGCTGGAACAAAATTTAATTTCTAAGATATATACAATTTTGATTGAAAAAAATGTTAAGAAAACCACCCAGACGAAAAGCTGGGAGAGAGATTTGGACAAAAACTGATCTGGATGAGTGGATCTCTGTATCAGAAAGGGGATATACATCTTCAAGTTGTATAGCTCAAAACAAAACTATATATTACTGTATAGGTGGCATTTGACTCCAGTTAATATTCATCCCATTTTTGCTACTAAAGAGGTGCTATGCTGGAGGGGTTGCAAGCAAAGGGGAATGTACTTACACACGTGGCAGTTGTGTCCAGGAATTGAATGCTTTGGAGCGGAAGCTATTAAAGAACATTCATCTAATGACAAAATGAGAGCTTCCTAGCAATCCCCTGACCTGTTTACTTAATGTTCCAGTGAAGGATTTACATTTTAAAAGAGAATGACATGTTAATTTCTTAATTTTTTTTATTGTATTGCACATTATTGGAAAAATGTGACTTCTCCTATGGAACTGCGGTCTAGTAAAATATGGACACTCCTTCCAATGGAAAAACTTTCACACCAAGAACATACACAAGAGAACTGCCAAATGACGCTCGGTGTTTAGAAATGTGGTCACTCTTTTTAGCATACTCAAAAGGACGATGGCTCCCCAGCCAACAAGCCAGAATCTTTAGCCTAGTTCTTTGAATATTCACCTGATCCTGAATAAGTAATAAGTAATGTACGATATGCAGTAATGTAGTACGTTAACATTTGATCGTAACTTTGCCTTAAAAAAAAGTTTAAGAACCCCATGGTCTTACTTTTGAAAACTGTCCCTACACTGTACTTGGGTGTGGTTGTAGCCGACACTGTGGCTGCCTATACTGAAGTCTTAGGTGTAGACTAGGCCTTCATCTCTTCTCTCTGTAGACATAAATCTGCTGGGTTCTGAGCATCAGTGAATGGTGGAGCAACCAGGCTCTTTGGGGCAGGGACCATCTTTTTGTTCTGTATTTGTACAGCCCCTGGCACAATAGGGTCCTGCTCCATTACTGGGGCTCCTAGGTGTAACAGCAATACAAATGAATAACTTCTCTCCTCAAGCCCTCCTGCAGCAGGAATGTTTTCATGGTGTCGCTGGAGAGCTATGAGGAAGGCCACTGCTGCATGATCTGCCTAAGTCACTGCACTTCAGAAAGCTGTCGTGTAGCTGGGGTAAGGTGAAAAGAAAAAGCAGCATCTAGTTCATCTTTCTGTGTTCAGTCTATTCATAGTGCTGACAGCAACTTCCCCTCCCCTTGCTCCGATCACCTTCCTTCCCTGAATCCCTACACTCAGGGTTCCCTCTTTTTCCATACAAAGTTCAGTTTTCCCCTCCCCTTCAAAGCTCTTCTCAGCTCTGCTCCTGCCCACCTCTTCCCTCACAAATGTCTAAACTTCTCCCACTCTAGATGCTCTCATTTCTCTTCTCACTTCACTCCCTTTGCCTGCCCCCACTTCAGACAGTGTCAGTTTCCATACCACCACACCCTGTGTCACCTTCCCAAACATTTCTAGAAAGACCTGGTCCTAAAAGGTACCAGTGATAACACTAACAGCCACTTCATGCCTTTAGGTTCTACACAGAAGGGATTTTGTATAGCGTGTGTGGATAGGCTAGAAATCAGGATCAGGGATCCATTGTGCTAGGTTCTGTACAAAAGACATGGTCTTTGTAGCAAGGAGCTCCTTGCAAGAAAAGACGTGTTAATCTGATTTGGGAAAAAAGTGACAGCACTGAAAAACTGAAGACTTATTTCAATTCCTTATTAATTACAATTCTGAGTACTCTTAAAACTGATAACATTTATTTATTCAATACTAGGATTCCTTCCAACCATCTGCCCATACTTCTAATACCCCTTCTCCCCCCCACAAATGATACTGGTTAAGTAAAATCTGCTCTCTAATTCTGTAATTCATTGTCTACATACTTCCTAACATGTTGGAAGATTTGACAAAATAAACTGAGTTATGGACACAACAACAGTGAAGTTTGGAGCAAAGCTTTTTTTTTATTGCAGTTATTAGTGAAAGTTACACTTCAAACTGAAGCAAAGCGACACTAAAACCAATAAAAAAATTTTAAAAAGGTAAAAACAAACACAACATAGAGTCCTTCCAGTATAGAGAATGGCAGAGAGAGAGGAGTGGAACCTGTCACAGAAAACTTTGGTGACAGTTTTGGCTCAGAAAGAGTTCCATGACTGAATTTCACAATGCAAGTATGGTGAGCGGCAGAAGGTTAAATAAAAATCAAAAACTTGTCCTTTTAATCTCAACCACAGACATAATACATTTCTGCAAAAGACAATGATTTAACCGAAGGTACAACATTCACCACTAAAAATCTGCACACAAGCATTTTACTTTCAGAATCTTGCTTGCTTTCTGTTCACCTCTTATTCTGAGCCTTCAGCTGACACCATAATACATAACTGGCTATTCAGCACATGCATAAACAGTGCCAAAAAACTCTGATATCACCATACCCCCATACCATTTTATTAGTTTGTGGAGAAATTATTTAAATTGCCAATTTACGCACATTTCAATTTTATATCAAATTAAGGATGTCTTATAATTCCAGCTATTTTTCACTGAATAGCACTACATAAAAAGTCAGAGGAGTCTGAAAGTAAAATCACATTCTGACAAATGTTTGGCAGTCATGTTTAGTATGCCCTCAAGATATCATCTGGTCCTATATGTCCTTTCAGATTCAGACCTGCACTGCAACCTCCATTCATTTTCACAGACGTTTTGGAAAAAAACTAAAATAATGCAAGTATTAAAATAAGGTTAAATAGTACATTACATGCATTTCAAAACAAAATTTAGTCTTCAAATGATTACGGTAGGTTTACAATATACTCAACTTGATTTTATTTTTTTAAAGCCAAAAGAAAGATCTAATGACTTTATGTATATTCTATACCATTCCAGAGAGATTACAGGCGGCTAACAGAGGGAAGTAATAGTGGGACAGAAGTTACGTCATGATATTTTACTGTGCTGGAAAAAAAAGTGAAAGTTGTGATAGGTAGAAAATTTTGGCAAGAACAGTTTGTTTGGAAAAAGGAGAGGGGTCGGGGACACTGCTTCTGGTTAGCATTACATTTCAAACCATACTAACACATATCAACTCCCTCCCACCCCAAATAGTTGCAGCCCACATCCGCAATACAAATAGGCACACACGGTCAAGATGGTTAAAAAGTAAAAATAAAAAAGCTTTTACCAATGCATTTGTCATCCGCCTACAATCTATTTTGTGCAATGTTTCAAATCGCAACTCTGTTCTTTTCTTGAGATAACCCCTCTTTTCTTTTAAAAATAGGCATTGTCTTTGTGGTTAGAACACATTCTATTTCTTGCATAAAGCAATGGTAGCACCAAAACAGAAGGGAGCAGTTAACAGCAAATCAGAAAGAGGAAGAGTGTGTATGACACAAATGTGCAAGAGAATTCCAAACCACTGGAAAGGTCTGTTAAAAAACAACCACCCTTTATTCCAAAAAGGAATTCCAAGTAGCACAAATATTCTCTTGATTTAAGTACACAGTATTATAGACATGTAACATTTATATATACACACCACTGCTTCCAGTAGTCTTATACCTAAACGTGTTGATTAGTAATAATCTTCAAGGTGCACACTATGCCACAGTTTGCCATTCTCTGAAGACATGTTAATAGCTATATTGGCCCATAACTGATCTCTACACATGGAGCTGGGGGGCAAGGGACAGGAGAGACTGATTCCTAGCTCAAGTAGGCATAATCATGCTCACGGTCATTGAGCTAGCATGTGAAAAATAGCACATAGCCCTAGGGTCAAGCAGGTTTGTACTCTGGGCAACTAGCTCATGCTGCTACTCGTACTATCAATGCTACACTACTATTTTGAGTGCACTAGCTCAATGAGAGTTAGCACAAACGTGTCACCTCAAACTGAGAATCACACCCCCAGCTCCAAGTATAGACTGCCAATGACTACATATTACAGTGAAACCTTTGAAGTAATGCCTGATAGACAATGCTCACAGCTATGCCAACCACTCCCATAGCCCTGTGGTACTGAGCAGTCACCACTTTCCCACACAGAATGCCAATGCTATTTATCCATGAGCAGTCCATGCTGGAAAGCCTAACTGTTCACACCAAGGGAAATAAGAATCTCCCTGTCAAATGAATCTACACCCTGTGAGCCCACAAGTCATTTTTCACCTGACATGTGAAACAAGAGAGCCAAATTACTGTAAGTCAGTACAGCTAATCATATGGGAGAACCCTGCTCAGTGAATGCCAGCAACAGAAGATTGGTTTTTATCAGTACAGTTACTGTACCCAGAGGCTATACATTTAAAATGGTTACCGTCTGCAGAACTGAGCTGAAATGTAATATTTTAAGATGGAGCACTTATCTTCAGGTAAACATTTAACAAAGCCAGAGTCAACGCTGCAAAGCTTCACTTGGAGAAACGCGTACACTTTCCTCATTAGCACAAACTGTGTCCAAAACACTGTAAAGCCTACAACCAAGGTGGAAAGCGTCATATTAGGGTCCACAACACAGAACAGCCCAATGAAGCCAACATTCGGCCAAATTACCTGACATCAAAAGGCTAAACTGTCTTCCTTCTAATAGCCTTCCTATCACTTAATGAAATCTTTCAACGTCACTTTACTTGCCTGGCACAGCAGCCCTAATCTTTCCACGTTTTTAATTTACCACGTGACCACAGAATTTCAAAACCCTTTTTCAAATCTGGCACTATCCACCTCTCCAATGGAAAACTAACTGGCTGATATGCCAAAATGAACAGAACCTTGTACAACCTGTATTTTCTGTTGTAAAGAACTGGATGTTTGAACAGATTTATTTATTTATTTACTTATTTTTTAAAGAGACTTCCACAGTTGGGGAAATGTAGGCAAAAACCATGTTTACTGGCCAATAATTCTATATTTTAATTGCTATACTTGCAAATCTGTGTTTACATAGACTTTTCCCTCTTACTGACCACCTTGCAACAAAAAACAAACCTGTTCTCAGAAAAATGCCAACTACAAAGTCAGTATTATAGACCAGTACTGCTGCCTTTCCCAATGGGTAACTCCCAAAGCAGATAAGAAGTGTGCGCAAAGACCACAGCTCGGGTCCATGGCATGACCCCTAGAGCAGGGAGATGGGAGAAACGTTAAACAAAATACAGGACTGATAAATGGAGATGAAAATTTACAAAAGATGCCTCAATTTATGTGTATTAATAATTTAGTACTTCTACAGCATTACTTATCTTCAAAACATGTATACTTAGTCCTCACAAAACAGTGTGAGGTATTATCCACATTTTATAGATGGTGAAACTGAGGCAGAGTGACAAACCCAGAGACACAGAGGGAGTTCATGTCACAGCAAGAATTTGAATTCTGGAGTGCCATGCCACCGTCTCAAAATTGTTTCAGTATGGTCCATCTGAAACTTTCCCTCTGCATTCTGAAAATCTACCTTCACAGCAGCTTCAACTCTAAAAACCAGCATCCAGAACTCAATGGTGAAACAGGCACAGGTAAGTGCACACTATGTAGCATACACAGATCTGCTCTATATTAGTACCGTGGTATAAACGTGAAGGTACTTTTCTTCTCACGTCACTTTGCTAAAATCTTTCACACCCAAGACATTACAAAATTCTTTATATAGACCAACCCAACTTCTGCTGCTGGCAAAATAATTTTTGCAGAGATAACAGTGACATCAAATTTTCACCAAAAGGATTCCACTTAAATCAAACCAGTTCGTTGCTTTCCTACATTCATTATACCACATTCTTAAATGTCCCTCACAGTTGCCAGGAAAAAGAACAGCCAGACTCCAAAAAAAAAAATCAAGCTAATGTGTGAATGGTGCAGATGCACTGTAAGTAGTGAAGACACCACTGGATGGCAATTTTTAAGTAAAGGCAGGTGAGGCTATTCTGAATAGGCACAGAAAGGGAGACTAACATCTAGGTTAAATTTTGCAGAAGAAAGTGCTAATCTACTGAATTATGCATGTTAGATATCATTACTCCTTAAAAACTAGTTCAAAAAGGTACCTGAAAGGGTAACATTCATGCATAATCTCATTCAGAGTGCACATTCCTTAACAAAAAAGGGACATGAACATTTTAAAATATTAGCATTGTAACAGTGGGCTAAGGAAAATGAAAGAAGGATCTCAGTTTTAAGTTAAGCGCATGAAAATCTTAACCAAAGTATATCAATTATTTGGGAAGGCTGCAAGTGTAAATTGTCTTCCAGCTTCTGTTCTTGATCAGAAAAAGGCAAAATGCCTGCTGGGTTCTCAATATCAGCTCAAATAATTCCTGCAAGACAAAACGTTTCAAGTGTGCTCAAATCACCTTTTGAGATTCCTATCAATTCCCTCAAGAACCAGAGCAGAATGCAGCTTACCCTACTAACTTCTGTTTAAACCCTTCCTGAGTTACTCTATTAGCAGCTGCTTCACCACAAACCGTCACTCATTGCCTTAACACTCACTAGTCCAATAACTAAACCCTTGTTTTCCAAAGGGTAACAAGATTGTTGCAGACAGAAATGGATATTCCATGTAGGCATAGTATGGCGAGTGAGTTTGTTTTAGGGAAAAGGGAAGGTATGTTAAAAGCTGAACATGAGCAACACCAGTTGCAATGCCACGGAAGATGAACACTGCGACTGCTTTGTCTCTGGATGCTGCTGAAGACTGTGGCCAACAACCTACAACAGTAATTCAATTTTATGGTCTTACCCATGAAATCTTTTGGCTGTTTGGTTTCAAATAGAACCAATGTATTGGATTTTAACTAAGTATTTAAAGTAGCAGCATTTAGGTAAAAGCAAAATAAAAATGTTGTTCTTTATAATTTTACATTCAAATGCAAGAGGCTTTTCCTTTTGGTGAACTAAACATGAAAATACAGGTTCACAAGGTTCTGAGCTGCATGTCGTTCTTGCAGAAACCTTAGCTTTCCATTGCTTACGCTGTTTTAAATATAAACACTAATTTCCCCCTTGCATTGCTTTTGACAGCTCTCTGTTGTTGGTTTGATGCAACTGTCATCACTGCCATCTGTTCTCTACTTCAGTAATACAGGAAAGAAAAGTGACAGATTCCTGACATATAATTCAGTTTGGTTTAATCATTCACCCAAGCACAACAGACTAGGAACAATACAATTTATTCCAGAAAATGTTCACTCACCAAGTCTCAGCAAGAAGGATGAATTAAAACTAGATATATGCAGAAGATTATTTTTCCTACTGAAAATATTTCATGAGAGGGTCTGCACCATGTGCCATTTTTCAGTTTAAACTTAAACTGGATGTTTTAAAACATCACACACCTGCCGCTGAGTAATACAGATCTACTGGAATTACATACATATGCCACAGTGCATCTTAATTCAGGTAAGACTGATTAATAAGAGCTTGTGCCCAATAAAAACAATATCACCAAATTTAAATTAAGTCTCTTTAGACTTTGTAAATATGGCTACAAAAGTATGGAAAGCAAAGAGGACAAGAACTGAAATCTTATTGGATTTCAACAACTTCTGGATTGGTTAAAAGTCATATGAAATTGGCTATGAGCAATGGAAAAAAAGATGCAGGGTCTACCTCTGCATGAAAAAAAAAATGGAACAGGAATTTTTGGTCCTTTTCAATCAGTAAAATAAAGGTATGGCTGTTACTAACGAGACAAAAGTAAGGTAATTTTGGTCCTGAATTTAGGTTTTGTAGAATAAACTTTAATAAAACCTAAACAAGAAATGCCTTCAGGAATTACAGATTTAAGAGAGAAAAGAGTTTAGGTTGAATCACTGCAGAGGAAAGTTTAAATGCCAATATTGCTCTGACTATAAAGTTACTATAAACTAATTAATTTCTTTGTCTAAGTTGAATCAGAAGCAAAAGAGAGCAAAAAACAGAGAAAAATAAATTAGATCTTTAAAATTCATTTTTATAAACCACATTAAGTAATAAGTATTTTTAATTACGGATTAACCTGACAGTGCTTTTTTCCCCTAAAGACCTAAAAGTTCAAGGAAGGATCACTATCCCCCCTTTACAATTTGAATAGCCTAATTACTTGAATTTAAGAGAGCAATTCCAAATTACAGGTGCTGACACTGCTTAATCAGACTAGAAATATTGGTAGACTTACTGAACAAACCAATTCCAGCAAATCTGTCACTTATCAGTAGAAATGGGAGTCTCATGTTAATGTTTCTGACTCTTGAAAACATCTTGCTTAATATCAAGATACCATTATTCTCAGATGATCTAGAAATACGTTTTACATGTTATTAAAGACTAGTACTGGATTTACAGTAAAACTGAACACGAAAAAGGGCACGTCAGAATTCTAAATCAAATCCAGCTACCGACGTAGTCTGTTTTATGTCCTGATCACTTCGTTTCATTCAGTTTCTCCTCAATCATTAGTAAAGTTATGATTTCACAAAGAAAAAGACACCTAGCAACAACTCCCTCCTTGAAAAAAAAAAAAGTGTTATAAAGCAACATTTAGGCCAAACATGAAACTACAAGCTGCACACAAATAACCAATAAATATAAGGAAACACCACAATAAAGGACAAACCTCTTCTTTAAAAAGAAGTATTTTAACTGCTATTAAGGCATCACAAAAATGAAAGTTGTGTGTGTATTTTCGCAGGCCTGTGCAAGCAAGGCAGAACTTTGCTGCTATTATTATTACTTTATGCAGCATTACAAGGTTACTGAGGTGCAGTGTTTATTAGTCTAGTCGACAACTCTTCCTGACTGCAGGAATGCTCACCAAAGTCATCAGGGGCTCCACAACATCTTCTAGCCCAGTGAAAACAGGGCGCCAACAATCATCCAAACATGTTCACCACTTAGATTATCAAACGTCCCTATTAAGTCATCAGAAGTTCACTTGGCATGTAAACATTACAGGTTGTGTGAAGTCTGCTCACAGGAGGATATACTATCTCATTATAAGCCCCCAGAGAATATTACTTCATCTCTGTCAACCTGCTTCATCTCCAAAAATGAGGACATGTCCTTTGATCATCTATGATCCTATTTAAATATTATTAACTACACCACTGCCTGAAGTGTCCTGTGCTATTTCTCCCCCTTTCCTCCACCCCACCCCATGCATCCTCCTAAAATAGGAAGTGGTTAGTTACATTAAATAAAATCCAAACTACTTCAAGCCTACAAGCTGAATTTGGTGATCGTTCCTCAATACGTTTCCCTCCTTCTGAATACACCCTTCCTTGGTTATTCTTGGTCCTGACTCAGAAACTGCTGCTCGAAGTTACATAAAATGATACCAAACACTTGGCATTTTCAATAATTCTTCTCAAATTTTCAGCCATGTACAATTTGAACATAAAAATCTACAGCACCATCTTCTGAAAAGGCACTTTCTGAGGACTGTCTAGCTTTAAAAAAAATTAAAAATTGCTCCAAGTTTTAATAGTGGAACTTCTTTGCTTTAACAAGACACTACAATAAACTACCCATGTTAGGATGAGGGGATCTCAGACAGAATTCTAACAGTCAGGGACACATGGCTGGAAAGGTGATTGGTATGGGTCTCTCCACCAAATCCTTAGTTTCTGTAACAGTGATGCTTTTGTTAGTTTGCTTCTTTGCAAACGTTCACCTACCCTCCACCCCCACTGCTTCCCATGGGTGCCTTTGGCTGCTCAGGCCACAAACTAATTTTAAACCTCAGTGTTTTAGTGATTGTATTCTTGGGACTCCGCTAGATAGGTAAAACATAGGGTCCTGTACACATCAGATTCACACCTGACAACTACTGTAAAGTTACGAAGATTTTCTACTAGTAGAAAACACTGAGATTAGCGCTCACTTTAACCTTAATAATCTTTTTCATTTTTACAAAAATAATATATCTGAGTGAATTGGCTAAGTGAAGTTTTTATAATTAAAAGATGTGCCAAAACACAAATGGTATCCCATACACAATGTCAGATTCAAGTACTATCTTTGGGTAGGAAAGTAAGCAAGGAATATTTGTCCCTTTGACATCTACATGGATTTTCTATTTGATAAAATTAACTGGCCAGTGGCAGACACATTTACTCCACAACACTGCAACTGCCTGAGCATTTGTCTGGCATGAAAAGAAACTTCAAGATGACCATTTGGAAATGAAAAGTTATGGTTTCAATGCACATAATCAGAGCTTCTTTGATTCCTCTGTTATGAAAAGTGCTTTGAGAAAGGTTATATCCCATCAGTTCACAAAACTGAGAACATATCAAAGGCAGACAAGTCTCAAGGTTTGAGTAAAATGTAAATCCAGAAAGGCCTCATCCTTTTGAAACTGAAGAAATTGGAGCTTGGCAATTTCACACTATTGTGCACTCGAGCCCTAGTAGAAAACAAACAAGCAGCTAGGATGTGCACAAAGCATGATTATTCATCTAATGTCCTGTGCCTAAACATTGATCGGACAAGTATCTGCACAAAAAAGAAATGGAAACAATTTAGGACCAATGGCATCTTGAAAGAATTTGACTGACAGCCTTCAGGAATCCATTTCAACTTGACAGCTGTTACAAGGGCTAAACTACCTTCTAAAACCATCCCAAAATGAATCCTAGGGAGATAACCTTTGCATAATTTCAATTAAATGGTCTAACATTTGACAGCCATCTATCTAACAATCCTGAGTAAAATGGCCACAGCGGAAGTGCCCCACAAATCAAAGCTGCTTTGTTTGAGTGGAGTTGTCAGTCGTGCTGTTAGCAGATGCTGCAAGAGTTTAACAATTCAAACTACTAAAAATTCTCAACCTCTTTCCAACGTTGGATCCACTAATCACTAGATCACATATTTAAAGTAATTGCCATTATCAAAAACCCTTTTGTTAAGCTTCAGAGAAGCACTGCTGTTTCTAGGACAGTGGTTCCTAAACACTGGTACATGTACCAGTATAGTTATTTCAGGTGTGCGTGGCTAGTATCCTTGGTTGCCCGCCACAAATTTTGTGCTGGGTGTCCAAGTGTATGCCCCCATTGTTTGAGAGGTTAGTGGCACGTGTTAGTACAAGGTACGGTCTTAGTCTGGTAAACTGGTACAGTGTCTGAGAAGATTGGAAACCACTGTTTTAGACAGATGTATGCACAAATGAGGCCAATGTTTCCGCAAAATGGAACTGGCAGCCTTTGCCCACATCCCTGTTTGGGCTATATACAGAGTGCTCCTGGAAAGATAAAGGGATAATGTGTGGTGCACTCGAGATCTCTCTAAAAAGCACATAAAACTTGAGAAAACTTTTCTTTAAAGGAGAGCAGGTACAAAAATAAAAAAATCCATATACTCCTGTGAAAATATACAGGAAACTGCCACCACAGATGAGGTACCATTTATCCCCCCACCCCCTAAACTGCAAACATCAAAATATATATAAGTCTTTAGACAAAGGAAGAATATCTGGCTATTTAATCTCAATTAAAATGACAGCACCCTTTGTTACACTTGATATTTCACACTGTTAATTTTCTTCTGAAAAACGAGATACCGCATCTAACTCTAAGCCTTGGTTCCTGCTCATCTCCTCATTTCCTAGTGCAGTAATTGTCCGTCTCCATTTAAATAAATATAGCAGCTACAGTATCATAAATGTGTGGCCCTCACAACGCCAGTAACTTGATATTGTAATACAAATATACGTATCGGCACTTCTGTAGACATTTGCAAAACTAAGAATATAGAGATTAAAACTCTCAACTTCTCTTCACATGAAAACCAGTTACACTGGCCTGCTGAGCAAACATTTTTGAAGCCATTTCCCCAATGGATTTTTTTATATTTTAAGTTTTTGGTGGAAGTAGCAAGCAAAGTAAGTAGAACTTTCAAATCAGACAGGAAACTATATAGTGTCTTAAAAAGAAGAGTTAAAGGCCATATTTCTTTTTAAAAAAGGGGCTTTTCATCAAAATGCCAGTTCACAAAAAGTCCTTGTAAAGCAGGTTTTTATAAAAAAGCCCCTTCAATTTTAAAAAAATCAATCTAATGTAAAAAGCCTACCCTGGGCCTTTAATAAAGGGTCTTCTAGCTAGAGCTCTTCTAAGAGGAAACTGACAAGTTACAGAATAAAAGATGGAGTGATTTGTTTGGAAACCATCTTGTTCCAATCGTTTCATTATATTGACCTCCCTGCAGCAGGTTTATTCAAAGGAACTGAAAGATCAGTGCATGAAGCAGCCAGAGAACACTGGGACACTTCAGTGAGGAATCTGCAGTCCCACTGATGAATGAATAGAATCCCACTAACAATGAGAGAGACTCCTAAAAGCTGGTTGGCTACACAGAGATCTGTTATAATCGTCCCCTTTTCTCCTGAGCCACTAGGTACACTGCCTACCAGCATGACTATTTTCAGTGCAATTTTAACTCTGCAAAAAATTAGTTTCTTTGCATTATATTTCTTGATATTGGGAGAAAAATACATATGTAGATACACCAACTATTTAGTAAAGCGCTTTGAGACAGTGTTGTGAACAGCACTACATACATTTCAATACAATGTACAAATGCACAAAATACAGTACTTAGTTTTCTGGCAGAAATGGGGGAAATGCAAGCCTGTTGATGCAAAATGGGCTCAGATTTTAGGCTCAAAATACAGTAAATTGGCAAATATAGTGGATTACATGAGAATGACAAGAGACAAATGTCCATTGGTTTTCGTGTGAAGAGCAGGTGGAGTTCAGAAGGGCTGGGATAACAGCAATGCCCATATAAACAATCTGCAGTATATATATATGCATATATACTATGAACCAGTGCAAATAAAACAGTCAAAAATGCAGTTCACGAGGTTACAAAGTGCAAAACTCCCCGATGCCCAGATGTACTGAATACATGCTCATCTCTATCATCTTTAAAATACTTGTTTTAACTTTAAAGTGGAATGAACAAAAGTCCCATTAATGTTTTGTTTCACATTTCAGTGATTTAACTTGTTAAAATTATCCCAGCCCTCTTAACTTATTTGTAAAGTGAAATGAAGCCACCAACACCTTAATTTTAAAAGGAAAGCCACATATAATGAAATAAGCAAAAATGCTTAAGAACTTCATTAACTTCTTAAGACATTTTTATGATTAATGTCAGCTACATTAAAGATAGCATCTGAAAACTTGGATCTTCAATGAAAAGTCTTCAGTCTCTTAACCCCAAAATGTCACAATTCCTTTGTTAAATCAAAATACTGCACTGATTGCCAATATTAAAGCTTGCAGAATCCTAGAAGCATAGGTTTTGCTGTTCTTAGCTGGTTTGATTTAGAAAAGGAACATGTTTGACTCCTGATGACTATAAAACTTTCCTTTTGAAATTAAGGCTTTTACTTTGTCCTTTGAAAATTGTGGAGGTGTCCATTCTCCCACAGTTAGTGGTACAAACGCCGCTTTAATACAGCTAAACGGACACATTTTTCCTTTAGAACGGCTTATTGCACTAAAAGATAGCAAAAACAAGTTGTCAGTTTGTTTGTTTTTTAAAATAAACATGGTTACATTTCTAAAAATAAAAATTGATGTTGCCCATATGTTCTGTAATAATTAAATTAAAGCATTATTATTCTAATAAATATAAGAAAAAGAAGCTAAACTTCAAACACACACATATATATGAAATCACATTAAGGTGTGAGAGGCAGCAAGTAAACTAGCAAATAAAGACCTCAACTCTAAAGTTTCATTTCTGGTGTTTACTATGTGTAACCCCATAAAACAAGGAACATCTGATCTTGCATGAAGCTCAAAATATATTTACGACTTGCCAGATAGAGAATTAGTTGAAACTTCTGGATAAGGTAAAACAGCAGCTTTAGTAAACTCACCAGGGAGCAAAAAGAGTTTGGGATCACTACTGCCGCACAGATACCACTAGCTTTTTTAAAGGGAACTATTGGAGTTGAGGACTCCAAACTGTGAAGAAAGACACAAAGGCAGCAGTTGGCTAAATTATGTTCAGATTAATGGACTAATGTGTGCAAAACCCTTCCCCTAATTTTTTCTAATTAGTGCTGTACATTGAAATGTACTTGGATATGTTCCCATTCAAATGCTGATGGCAATATTGAGAGAAAGCCTCCTCAATGCATTGGGGTAAAAAGAAAAAGGCTATTTTTTGCACACTTCCCCCCTCAACAATCATTGTGATTGTTCCATAGGTTGTTTGTGTTTTTTTTTAAACTACATCATTAACTTTTTTTTGCAAAGATAGTTGTGCTGCCGAGCAACTTGAGGTAAAGGCATAAAAGGGTTAGGCTACAAGAAATAAAAAAAAGTAACTGATGACGACGGCACTTCCTACAGAAGATCGCCCCAAAAAAGCAGTTGGCTGGTTTCATATTGCATAATAGTGCTGTGTTCCTCAATGAAGTAAACAATCCTTCACATGTCAATTTAAGGATTAGCCCCTTGCCCCTGCACAGTGTCGGCTTCAGCGTGATCGGAGGCGCACCCCATAAACTGACCCTACCGGAAACATACATTGTATGTGGCTTAATTTTTCAGTTCTTCCTTTCAGTGAGTATGCTCCGATTTTATTGATTTATTTAAGCGAAGTACATGGTGCGTAAGGTGTCTTGGTGAATCTGTACAGCCTTAGCAAGGGCCTGTGGGTCTCTCCCATTGCTTTGTCCTGAAACATGGCTTCCTTCAGCACTGCAAGACAAAGTGAGAAATATTAAAACCAGCAGAAACTCTTTCAATTTGAATTGCCATCGTTTACCAGCACTGCATTATTTCAACACACGAGAAGGGAATGTGACAATTTTTTTGAGCAGAGTATGGTGAGAACTCCTGGGTTCTACTCAGCTTTCTCAGCAACTTCATGGCTTTTGGCAAGTCCCTTCACCTCTGTAGCTCAGATAGCCCATCCATAAAATAGGTATACTACTTCTTACCCTGCCTGGTGCTTTTGAGACTTAATATTTGTAAAACACTTTGAAACCTTAAAATGAAAGGAATTAGACAAGTGCAAAGCATTATTACCACTCGCCTCATTCATGGCAGTATTTCTGGTTTCAGGATTAGAACTTTAATGCACATGAGTGTTTTGGCCCATCTCCATGCAACAATATTAATTAAACAAAAACCTTTTTTTTTTTTTAAACTCAAAACTTCAAATTCTTTATATAACAGAAAGTGAACACCACACTTCACGCTTATGTATAGTGGTGGTGGTGGTGGTAGTAGTAGTAAGGAAATGTGTTTGAAGACCAGTCCTACAGGTGATAAATTAAGCTAATGCTGAGTGTGCATCATCTACAGCAGTGGTTCCCAAACTGTGGGTTGTGACCCCAAATGGGGTCACTCCACCATCAGCAGATGGGGTTGTGGCAATCCTGAGCGTGTGGAGGATGCCATTTTGCAAAATGGCGTCTTTTGCACAACATGACCTCACGTGCATTGTACACACGATGTCATGCTGCATGGAGGATGCTATTTTGCTCTACAAAAACAGCACCCCCATCCATGCAGTACGATCTCACGCCATGTGTGTGCAAGGTCACATTGTGCAGAGAATGCCATTTTGTAAATCAAAAAGGTATTCTCCATGCAGCATGACCTTGCACAAATGGTGTGTGTGAGGCCACGCTGCATGGAGGTGCCTTTTTTAATCAACATCCTCCAGGCCGTCTGGGCTTGGAGGAAGCAGTACATATAAAAATGAGGTCATGCAGCAAAAATGTTTGTGAACTGTTGATCTAGTCAGATGTCTAAAGCCTGACAATATGGAAAGGGTTTTGGGCTGAGGGCTGAAAGGGGATATAAATATAAGCACCTGTGTTTTCATTTACCTGTCATGTTCTTTGTCCACAAGATGGTATCGTGCTCTGAATGCTACCAGGTGAGCATAATACGCTGGTGCAGGTATAGAAACAGATCGTGTGCAACGCACATATGTGTGGCAGAGCTGGTAAGTCAGCAGCTGAAGTTCATCTGCAGTAAAACAGTTATCATCCCACAAAACATGATAGTGTGAGGGACGGCTGGTACCCTATGGAGAAGGGAATATCAGTTCACTTGTCTGGCTTTCTCATATGTATCAAGTCAGACTTTAAGGCCAGGAGGAAATATTATGATTATCCAGTCTAACCTCCTGCATAATACAAGCCAGAAAATTTCACTTAGCAATTCCTACATCTAGCCTATAACTTCTGGTTGAACAACAGTATCTCTTAAATACTTTAAGAGACAGAATGCATACCACATTAGGTAAACTGTTCCAATTGTTAGTTACTACCACTTAAAAACGTGCACCTTATTTCTAGTTTGAATGTATCGAGCTTCAGCTCTGAGCCATTTGATCTTATTATGTCGCTACTACTACCAGAAATCTCCTTCTCATGTAGGTATGGTACTTATAAACCATGATTAACTCACCCTCCTACTTCCTTCGAGTAAACTAAATCCATCAGGCAGGGTCTGATGAAATTCATCCTAGGGTACTTAAGGTACTAGCAGAAGTAATCTTGGAAACCATTAGCAATTATTTTTGAGAACTCAGGGAGGATGGGTGAAATCCCGGAGGGTGGGAGAAGGGCAAACATAGTACCTATCTTTGTTTAGAGTGACCAGTTATTCAAACCAAAAAAACCCAGAATATACTTGCTGCAGTCCACCAAAATTCCCTGCAGTTTGGTCAAAATTTCAGAAAGAACAGAACTTAAAACTCTGAAGAGTTTAACTTTTTCTATTCTTCTGAACTCAATATTTAGATGCAATTTTCCTCATTAAGTTGGATCGCCATTGCACTGCCGGCAATACCACCAAACTGCTAGATTCAATTTCATTATCCTATAGTTTACCGTCACTCTAGGCTTAAGTCAACTAATTTTCAAGGCTGCTTTGAATCCTCAAATTGAATCAAGTTCTCAGATGTAAACAATGTTCATTTCATTACAACTAAACAGATGTTTAACACAGTGTTCTAGTTTCCTAACTAATATGAGGAGGGTTCATTACTTCTCTTCAAATAAACCAACCTCACATCAGGACAGATTAAGAAAATAAAAGGTACCCTAACAGCTCAGTTAAGTAAGTCACTGGTAGTGCTGGTTCCAGAGACAGGTTTCACAGCTCTTAAGGAAACAGAACGAGAAGATGTTTGTCTAACACACAGTTGTGTGTGTGGGCGGGAGGGGGGGGGGGCATATTTTCAAAAAAGGGAAAGAATACTTGCTGTAGCCATATGTATTAGTTTATAAAGGAAGATATCTTACCTGTATTCCAGCATGGCTACAGAGGTAAAAATCAAACTCGTATGGGTGTGTAATATCTGTATCTACAGTTGTTCCAGCTGGAATGTTCCCACTTCTTCCAACCTACAGAGGGGTTTTGATGAAAGCACTATTAGCTAGTCATTTTTTAAGAAAATAAAGCAATAAAAAATTATGATGTACTTATGCCATTCAGCCGTAACTTTAAAACACAACATTCTATTTAGAGTATACAGCATTCAGTGAAGGGAGCCCTGAACTTAACCCCTCCCCCTATAGAATATGCAAATATAATAATCTGTGATGTTTGCTTTGGACAAAGCACTCCCCTTTTCACTCTGAAGTTAAGCATGCTGCATCCACAGCACTTTCAGCTCCACCTGCCTTCAGAAGGGGGAAGTAGCTAAAGATTTAACTATGTATATTTTGGTTTGTGTACCCACCCAGTCTGCATTACATCACTCAGAAAACATGTAAACTTGACAGAAATAAAGTCCTTTGTGGTTTCACATTCTCTTGTATTTAACATTTTTGTAGAGCCTATATGGGAGGAGCAATAGCTCAGTAGTTTAAGCGCTGGCCTGCTAAATCCAGGGTTGTGAGCTCAATCCTTGAGGGGGCCATTTAGGGATCTGGGGCAAAAATCTGTCAGTGGATTAGTCCTGCTTTGAGCAGGGGATTGGACTAGATGACCTCTTGAGGTCCCTTCCAACCCCTGACATTCTATGATTCTATGAAACAGTATGTCTAGACATTTAATTTCTTCTAAATGTCATTAACATCTGTAATTCTACAAGAACTTCCCATGGTCAGCAGCTGAAGTTTTACAACTGAATTTAGAATAAAATAAAATAAGATCTTCAAAGACAAAGTAAGTTGGGGATCAATTTTTTGCACCTGTCAATCTTGAGCATCTCCTTTGAACATGAGGAATACATCAAGTGGATTTTGTACATTTATACAAAAACACTAGCACAATCTTTTCTTTATTAGCCTTTTCACATACATAACTACACTGGAATGGGCTAAGGATTACCCTTTCAGTTCTGTCTGCACAGAACAATCGTGTGTGGTGTCGTTTCTGTACTACGATGTAGGTTATTCCTGGCTGGTAATCTTTCTCCAGACTGATGCACGCCTCTCTAATTGCCAGCAGCTCATAATACAACACCTACAGTACAGAAACAATAGATTAATTTACTCTTACATTGTACTTTGCACATTGTGTCTAGTAAATAGCACTCTGTACTTAACACTTGTTTCATGACCATTATGCAATATTAGTAATTTGTAGGAAGTCTATACTCATCTATGGCTCTAAATGATAAGCTTCTCCACCAGGAAACAGAGTTTTCAACCATTTGACATAATACATCATTACTTTCCTCAGCCCACAATCTGAAGAACTCCAAGCAGTTTCCACCTAATGAGATTCCCTAGCTGGGATTTCACACTTCCATAAAAAGTGTAGCCAATACATTGTGGTGCTACATCTTAACTCAGATGCAAATGTGAAAAATGGAACTAACATTTCTCAATTCAAATCTTGCCACAGTAAAAAATTCAAGTGTAACGAACCTGTCGAAACTGTCCTTCAGAAACCCCATCCCTGTAGAAGATGATACGTGTGGGCTTGAATCGCGTTGACTTGTAAAACTGGATGAGAAGTTCTCTTACCATGGAGGCCAAATCTTGGATAATCTCCTGCCGAGGCCTTTGAACTCTCACTGTGGCACAATACCTGCTTGGATGAGCATCCATACTACCTACAACCTATTTGGGGGTGGGGAGGAAATGAGAATGTAAAAGATCCATGTGGAATTGATACAAAGTATTTTACCAGGGAAAAGGGAAGAGGTTTTAAATTTAAAGGTTTGTTTTAAGAAGAGAATAGAGAATAATCAGATCATTTAAGCAAATGGCACAGAACTTATTGTAAGATGTGGGTTTAGAAATCTTAAATCTCTTACAGGAGAGTGTTTGAAACTTGCACTTTACCAGCCCTCCACAAAAAACTCTATTTGCCTTGGAATTATTCTTCCTTTCATTGGCAGTGCAATATTTCCTCTTCCACTCCCACTATAGTAATTCAAGCAAAAACTTCTCCTGGTTCATTGCCTCTTCATTAGGAACTCTGAATAGCCCCCTTTCATTCTGGGAAATATAGCAGATAATGTAGCAAAGAGCAGCATGAGTACCCATGTGTCTAAAGATCTCACATTACAGCCCGCTTGTCCTTCCCAGGCTGAAAAGAAAATTATTGAAGATCTTCCTGCAAACACCAGTCTCTTAAAGTCATCTTTGTTTAAATATAAACACAGCAGCATTTTGTTAGTTTAACTATTAGAGGTGCATGGTTTCTTTCGGAATTTAGAGCACTTACAATTCAGTTATGTTCTCTCAAAGAATTATTATTTAATAGCACCACTGATGTAAAAGACAGTTACTCACCTTTGTAACTGTTGCTCTTCGAGACGTGTTGCTCATATTCATTCCAGTCAGGTGTGTGCGCGCCGCGTGCACGCTCGTCGGAGAAACTTTTACCCTAGCAACACTCGGCGGGTCGGCTGGGCGCCCCCTGGAGTGGCGCCGCTATGGCGCCGAATACATACCCCAGCCGACCCGGCCACCCTTCAGTTCCTTCTTGCCGGCTACTCTGACAGTGAGGAAGGAGGGTGGGTTTGGAATGGATATGAGCAACACATCTCGAAGAACAACAGTTACAAAGGTGAGTAACCGTCTTTTCTCCTTCGAGTGATTGCTCATATCCATTCCAGTCTGGTGATTCCCAAGCCTTACCTAGGCGGAGGGGTCGGAGTGAGATGTGGCAGTATGCAGAACCGCTGCCCCAAAGGCAGGTGTGCGCATGCCGCGTGCACGCTCATCGGAGAAACTTTTACCCTAGCAACACTCGGCGGGTCGGCTGGGCGCCCCCTGGAGTGGCGCCGCTATGGCGCCGAATACATACCCCTTCCCCCTCTCGTCTACTGGTACCTCCTCTATGGCTCCTGCTGCAAGGAGAGACTGCACCTCTTGTAAGATGACTTGCTCGTGAGAGGGGTCCCTTGGTTCTGGCCCCCCTTGGGAGCCGGATTGGCGCCTGCGGCCACCCCGCCCACGTCTCCTACTGAGGTTCTGTCTGTTCCAAGGCGGAAAGTACGGGTGGCGAGGTTGGGGTCTGAAGGGTCTACGTTGGGTCACGGGGGTATGCATGCCCAACGATCGCATAATGACCCTATTGTTCTTCAGGCTCTGCAACCTGGGATCAGTCTTATCCGAGAACAAACCCTTGCCCTCAAAGGGTAAGTCCTGGATAGTGTACTGAAGCTCGGGAGGCAGGTTAGAGACCTGGAGCCAGGAGATATGCCTCATGGTGATGCCAGAGGCCAAAGTTCTGGCTGCCGAGTCAGCCGCATCCAGGGAGGCCTGGAGAGAGGTCCTGGCCACTTTTTTGCCTTTCTCCAGGAACGCGGTAAATTCCTGGCGTGAGTCCGGGGGTAGCAGTTCGGTAAATCTACCCACCTCTGCCCAGGTGTTATAGTTATACCAGCTCAGGAGAGCCTGTTGGTTGGCCACTCGGAGCTGAAGGGCCCCCGCTGAGTAGACCTTACGGCCTAGGAGATCCATCCACCTGGCCTCCTTGGACTTTGGGGGCGGGCACCTGTTAGCCATGGCGCTCCCTTTCATTGACCGACTGGACGACCAATGAGGAAGGGGGAGGATGCACATACAAGTACTCATACCCCCGAGAGGGTACCATGTACTTTCTCTCAACTCCCTTTGCCGTCGGTGGAATGGAGGCTGGAGACTGTCAGAGAGTGTCAGCAGTGGCCTGGATAGTTTTAATAAATGGCAGTGCCACCCGGGCGGGGGCATCTGCGGTCAGGACGCTCACTACAGGGTCCTCTACTTCCGGGACTTCCTCCACTGGGAAGTTGATATTGAGAGCCACCCTGCACAGGAGGTCCTGATGTGCCCTGAGGTCTATCGGTGGAGGCCCCGAAGAGGAGGTCCCCGCCACAGCCTCGTCCGGGGAGGAGGAGGATGATACCCTGGTAATGAGAGGGTCCTGGATACCCTCTTGCTCCTGGGGTGGTTCCTGCTCCAGCTGTCCTGGGGAGTCTGGAGGATGGGTCGCGTGCTCTTCCAACTCAGCCGCAGCGGGGGCGGGAAATGGTGGCCTCTGGTGCCCGATGTTCTGAGGCAGCAGAGCGGGCCTGGACTAGGGGAGCACCCTGGGCTTGATGGTATGCCCAGGGTGTCCAAAAGGACCACTGTTGAGGCCCTATGTCCTGAGGACGTGTGCCCTGAAAAACCCCCGTGGACACCTCCATATCATGGTCCCGGCCGTAATAGCTGTCCGCCTGGGAGGATATGGACGTCTGCCTGGACGCCATGAGGGAGCAGAAAACCCTGGAGCTGAAGTCCCAACGGATCTCGCACCCCGGGACCGTGGGGACCGGTGGCGGTACGCAGAGCAGTACCGAGAGCGAGAGTGGGACCTGTGACCGGGCCGGTGCAGGGAGGTCGACCGGGATCTCGAGTTTCTGCGGTGTGATCTGCTCTGGGAGGAACGGTGCCTGGGTCGGTGCCGGGAGCTGGAGCGGTACCGCAAGCAGCGGGATGAGGAGCGAGAGATCGATCGGTGCCGTGAGTCTGATCGGTGCCGCGAGCTCGACCGGTGCCGTGGAGAGGAGCGGTGCTGGGATTGGGAGCGGTGTCGAGAGCGGGAGCGGCGTCTCGACCTGGAGCGTCTGCGGGATCGTGACCGTGTGCGGTGTCGGTCCGCTACGTTGACAGACGACGGTCTAGTCAGGGTCGGCTTACCCATGGAAGGTGGTACCCGCACCGGCGGTGCTGGGGGTAGGGGCGGTGCCGAATCGGTCATGGCGATCAAGTCTTTTGCCGCAGAGAACGTCTCCGGGGTAGACGGCAAAGTGAGCTCTACCACAGCAGGTGCCGGGGAGCTGCCAGGCGGCGGACTCGACAGCCCTCGCGGGGCTGGAGTCGATGGTGCCGGTTTAAGCGGTGCCGCGGCAGGTGTTGGTGCCAGGCGGTCCGACCTAGGCGCAGTCTCTGGCTGCGACGTCGGTGATGTCGAGCCAGTGTGAGCCTTTGCTGTCTTCGACCTCGGGGAGAAGGAGCGGCGCAGAGTCGATTTCGGTGCCGTCTGAGGCCGGTGCCGGGAGTCCTTAGGTGTACTGGCGGTGCCCGGTGCCGTAGGGGTGCCTTTGCTCACTGGCTGGCTCAAGCTCGATGCCGAAGGCGTCAGTGCCGCTTCCATGAGGAGCTGCCTTAACCTAATGTCCCGCTCCTTCTTAGTTCTAGGCTTAAAAGCCCTGCAAATTGAGCACTTAGAAGATAAGTGCGATTCCCTGAGGCACTTCAAACAGGAGTCATGGGGATCTCCTGTTGGCATCGGCCTGTGACAGGCCGAGCATTGCTTGAAACCCAGTGAGCCAGGCATGAGCTCCGGCGCCAGGCGCGGGGAAGGGGCTACCCCTCAGACCCCACTAACAACTACTAACTATCAACTATACTATGAACTATAACTAAATCTAACTAACTATATATATATATAAGAACAATCAACTATAACTATGAATGTAACAACGAGAAGAAGAACTATGAGTAACTAGGGAAGGTGGAGGTCAACTAAGCCGCACTCCACTGTTCCAACGACCAACACGGGCGGTAAAAGGAACTGAAGGGTGGCCGGGTCGGCTGGGGTATATATTCGGCACCATAGCGGCGCCACTCCAGGGGGCGCCCAGCCGACCCGCCGAGTGTTGCTAGGGTAAAAGTTTCTCCGACGAGCGTGCACGCGGCGCGCACACACCTGACTCGAATGGATATGAGCAATCACTCGAAGAAGAAAATCATCTTCACTAAGTATATTAGAACACTACAAAGCATTAATCAGAAATTTTAAGCAGTACTTTTGTTTTCAAGAAGCTGTCTGATTTCTGTATGGGAGAACTGGAATATGAAGGGGAAAATGAAAGCCACATCAAAAGTCAATGAATTAATTTATGATGTTTCAGTTCTCTCACAAATGTAGCTGCATTTTCTATTCTCTCCTTTTCATAACATATGAAAAACAAGTAAGCCAATTTCATAGGACTTACAGCAGCAATGGAAGGCTTCTTTCCATCCCCAGCAGGTGGATGAGTGACATCTGCTCCCAAGAAGATCACTGGTTGTTGGAACACAGAAGGTCTTTAAAAAAAAAAAAAAAAAAAAAAAAAAAAAAAAAAAAAGGGGTGACAAGTCAACCTAGCACCAACCATTCACTTACAATTACTCTTTTCAATCCGGAATTTTGTTTCTTAACTTGAGTATGGGTAGGGGAGGAGAAGACATTTCTACCAGAAATTCAGAAGACTATGTTTAGCCAACGCAATCAGTGTCCGGCATATTGTTGTGAACTTTTCCTAAACACTCTTAATAGTCATTCCAAAATACATCACTGTTTACTGCTAATACAATGCTATTACAGAAATTAGTTTAAAAACCATGACCTAGCATTAAAAATAATTCCCTACAAAAGACATATCATGACTGCTATCAATCATGCTGATTAGGGTAGTACCTAGAGGCCAATCAAGAATGGAGCTCCATTGTGCTAGGCACTGTACAATGTACACTGTACAATGGCAAAAAATGTAGCTAGAGTACACACACTGTTCTGGGTGATGTGGCACGAGTAGCAAGGAGGTATGTTAAAGCTTGTAGTCCATTCTCTAGACCATGAGAATGGATTATATGCTTCATGTGTCACTTCAGCTACCGATACCTGGGCACAGAGCTTTCAGAAACAGTTTCCAGAGAGAACTTCCAAGAGGTTATTCTGGGCCACCACATTACCTTCTGCATACTCCACTTTTTCCAAGAATAAATCTGTTCTACTGACACTTGGAGCTAAGGTGGCCAAATGCTGAGTCTCCAGGGTGGATACAAAGGTTGCTGCTCTCAATGGACTGTTTGTTCTAAGACAGCGGAAACGCATGTAGACTAGACTAGTAGTACAATGACCCTGGCCAGTGAGCCATTATCAGGGGAAGCTTCTAACCAGTGAGATCTATTAGAACAAAGGCCCCAAGAGCAAGGTAGTAGAAGCCTTGTCACTTGAAACATTTAAAATGGACTGGGACAAAGCATTTGAATACAGCATACAGAACCATCATACACTAGCAGGAGGATGATCTAGAGGACTTATGCAGCAGCAGAGGTGAAAGACCCAGAGTACATGCTCTACCACCGTTAACAGCACACAGGACAGCAGAATTTGTCAGCTGGCTGAGCACTGTGATCTTCTCTGAAGAATGCTGTGGTATCCGACACTTCTACCCAGACAGCCTCTATAGATAGAATCTTAACTTAATTCTTCCATTCAAAGACAAAACCTCTAGAACGCCAGGATCTCCTCTCATTCATTTCTCTTCAAGTATTGGGTAGTGGCCCAACATCTCAAATGGGGATTTGATTTATAACCTTCTCATTCAGAGACTAAACAGCCATTTTGACAACTACTGGGGAGAGTTTCAATATGACCCAAGTCTCCACTTACCAGATCAGGTAGGAAGTGTCCTGGAGGTCACTGCTGAACCAGGATGTGCTGTGAGATGCAATGTTGCAATGCCAAGGGCAGCATCTTTGGTTTCACAAATAACATACCATTCTGTACTTAACCCCCTTTCCAATTTTGGATGTTAAATATCAAACTGAAAATAGACACAAGAATAAATCTCAAAGTGGCCCCCATTAGAGATTCTTACCGTTGATGAGGTACAAGAATGTTGTTGATTCCTCCTAATTTAACATTAATCTTTAGGCACAGGTTTGAGAGAGTCTGAGGAGATGTTTTTATGACATTCTTGACTTGAACGCACTGCGTGGCCATCCCCAACAGCGTATCTCCCACACGTTTCACCTCCGCTAAGAAGCAAGCATTAATTTAATTTTTTAAAAAACTATTAAGATTTTTAAGCCTATTTGAAATTCAGACAGACAGAGAACAGAACATAGTCAAAGCCACTATTAGTCAAATTTACATCCTAACCTATCAACTTCCAATTCAAATGCATGCTTTGACCTGTCTCCCAATTAATTTTAGGCTTGATAAAGCATCTGGTTTTGGATGATTAAAGGACAGTCATCAAGAATTTAGCGTCTTACAAGCTGAGGAGCAAGTACACCAGCTAGCACACTTGAGCCAAAACATATACCCTCCCCTTATGTTATTCCCTTACCATACACAGGTGTTTTCCCTGGCAGGATGACAATGATGAGCTGGAGTCCCGAATAGGTGTTTTTAAGGTGTCGGAACATTGGCTCCACGCTGTCCGCACCCTGTGCATATTTGCAAAAACATGGCTGGCCTTGGATTGGCATCCCTGCATCCTTAGAAATCTTGCGTAGCTGGTCTGTGAAACCCCTAGTGAAAAAGAATGGAGTTTACTGAACTTCAACAACAGCATCCACTGTACTCTGATTATAAGGATGGTGACAGTCTTAAAATGCCATTATGAAAGGTTAGAGAGGGCAGACTTTATAGGGCTTTAGGACAAACGCACTAAGTACCATGCCCCATTGTAGCAACACCACAGAAGGAGAAACACTTAACACACAGTCACAATATATACTTTCAGCTGCAAAGATGGCAGATTTTACAAGCTCCAACACAGAAGTAAAGAATTAGTTTTGTGTTCCAAATCAAATGCCTACCTCAGCATGAACACTAGGCTAGAACGGGCACCGGATATGTAGCAAGTGCCATCTTAGAATTTTGAAGTTGATGGGTTCACTGAAAGAATGGTACAATGCCTGAACTAAGACATGCCTTACTTCAGTATTTCTTCTCTGCATTGTCTCTGCGTTGCAAAGCAAGCTATGGCCCACATTTTGATCTCAACACCAGTGTGAAACTGTTTCCCTCGCATATCCCATACGCCATGGCTTGGGGTTGCCACTGTTCGATTCTATGGAGATAGAACAAATACGCTGATATTCAATGGATTGAAACAGTGAGAGAAAAAAAGCACCATTTTCTATTTTAGGAAAACACCCTTCGCAATCGCAAGGCTTGTGGCTCAAATTCTGAGCTGCTGTAATGCTACAAGGAAACTGAGCTGTCCCAATGTTTTCAGTTTTACATGGAGAATCATCTGTGGTTTATTGTACAGCAAGATGCCAAAAAAAGGGAAAAACAACAAAATTCTCACCCGTCCTCCATACTGCAACATTGGAGCTGGAAGCACGCGCCCCGTCACATGGGCCATCTCATCCCGAACTTTAAACTGAAACTCTTGAACAAATGGATCTGCATCATAATTTGCACTTCTTACCTGGGGAAAGGAGAAGTTTCCATGTTACAAACACTCTTCAATTTTTAATCTGCATCTACAAATAAGACAACCAATAACAGAGCTGCTTAAGTGTTCTGGTAAGTGTCCTCCTTTTCACTAACAGCAAAAACTAAGGATCGTACTGAACCTTCCACCCTCATTTACCAGCCATTGATTAACCAAAACTCTCATTCAAACCACTTGCCCCAGGACACGAGATCTTACTCATTCTCTTAAGTTACCCAAACAGCA
This sequence comes from Chelonoidis abingdonii, assembly GCF_003597395.2. NCBI lineage: Eukaryota > Metazoa > Chordata > Testudines > Testudinidae > Chelonoidis > Chelonoidis abingdonii. The sequence continues at coordinate 3,281,942 of NC_133793.1, forward strand.
ATTTATTCAATTTTTGCTGCTTCAAATATTTTGCCTAAAAAGTGTATTGTATTAAAGAGTATCTAGCATGCATGACAATGCCACTTCAAAACAAATTTTAGGTAAATCTAGTTATCTTGCTAAAGTACAGAAGTACCAATTAATTATAAAATTAATCTCTATTCTGTATATTGCTTGCAGGTATAACACGGAATTTTAATATTTGAAAAAGCGACCTAAAATTCAATTTTACTATTATATTACTACGTCAGCGTGAAAATGGCCACTTGATGTTTAGTCACTCCACAATATGCATATTCATGGCATTCAAAGCAAATTTTTTGCTGCCCTCAGTGTGAAGGACAAACTAGGTTATGAAAACCCAGCCGTTTTCAGTTCTCTCTGAATATTAGCACTCGAGAGGATCATGAATTAGCCTTTTTAGCATCTTTCTGAAGAGCCTTATTCCTACCAAACACAAATTCTCAATTGTCAGCTCAAAAGCACCTTTTTCAAATAAAAGTTATCCTTTAATTTGTTGTAACATTATTCAAATAAAACGAGATATTTCCAACAGTTCCAAGTCAGGAAAATGTTAAAGTGTTTTAGAAAGGCTGGCTCTGTCAGGCAGAAAGAGGGAAAAAACAGGACTGTCAAGTGGTGCTATTTTAACATATATTGAGGACAAATATTGCCCATTGGTTAGAGTGCTTGCCTGGGACATGGGAAACAGTTTCAACTTCCTGTAGAACCTTAGGCAAGTTACTCAGTCTCCGTACATTAGCTCCCTCCATCTGTAAAATAGGGATAGAATAGTACTTCTCTACCTCACAGCAGCGTCCAGAGTATATCAAAAGATTAAAGACTGTGAGGTGTTCAGATAATATGGGAATGGGAGGGGACAGATAAGCACTGGAGACAGGTAGGTAATTTACATACATTAACTGTGAGAACATCCCTGTAAGGCAATTAAGAACTCTGTTCATCTTTCAGATTGTTGATAATGTCAAAAATGAAGGTCTCATTCCAGCAAAACACCAGCACATGCTTAACTGTAAGAACCTGAAGTTCCATTGACTCCAATGGGAGACCTCAGCTGCGTAAGGTTAAGCACATGCTTCAGTGCTTTGCTGAATCAGGTACAAAGTAGCCAGTGTAAGGTCCATGATTGGAACACAGGAGTCCTGGGCTCAGATAACACCTCTAATTCTTTAATTAGAGATCTCTAATTAAATAACTTTTGTTAATAAAATCAAGGAGGGTTCCAAATGCTAGAAGGGAGGTACCAAACAGGTTCTGGTGGCGACATGGTATGTGGAGATTATGGACCAGGGAGGTTGGCCTGAATGCTTGACCTAGATATTCTATTTAATGGGAGGGACAAGAAGAGTGGGAGCAGGAGCCTTTAGGACATTTATCTGAGAATAAAGCAAAAGGCTTTAGTAGCAAAGGACAGAGATAGGGTCAGGTACAGAGAAATGGAATTGTCTTCACGAGTGCAATGCAGTTTAGTGAAGATAAACATGCTCATCCTCTGATACAGAAGTTAAGAACTAACCAATCTGCTAATTTCCTCTTGTCTATCTGGGGCAGATCTTGCTGTTGCTTTTATCATAGTTGATGTCTGATTGTCTGTTAGCTTCTTGATACATCGCTGGCCTGCCACAATGTTACATACCTTAAAAAAAAAACAAAAAAACAAAAACAAATTGGTAGATACAATTGCGGTCTTTACAGATGCAGCACTCCTAATATTACACAGGGAATTATGCAGTGACTACTTACAAATCTTCTATACACATGTAGCTGATACTTAAATCTATTTTTCATAGTGACTTGATTGGTATCCATACTAATGAAAGGAAAAGATTGTCTGGTTTAAAGTTTACCTCTATCTGTAGTAAAACCAAAGCAGTAACAATAAAAGAATGATAACACATATACAAATATGCTAAACTGCTTATATTGCATGAGAAATAAATTAACACTCTGCAAAAACATGCTACTGGATCAAAACATCAATTTATCAGAATCATTACTTCTAGAGGCAGGTAGGTATGTTTCTGCTCCTGTCCCACTTGTAGACAAGGAAGATGAGGATATTTCAGCTGGAGGTTATACTTCTCTCTGAAGTACTGTGCTACTGTTCTCTCAACTGTCTGGCCATTTTCTAACTGTAAAGGGAAGCTGGAAAGACACCACAAGAATTTTAGTCAAAATAGAGTTGAAAGTTTAACTACTAGAATTCTCCGAAGTGATTTTAATAAACTCTCAGTCCATCCCTCCAAGTATCTGATGTTAGGGCAAACTGCTACACATTCTCCACTTTGACAAATGTCTGCTTACGTTTGATGACTGGCAGGTCTCCTTGTTACATTACAAACACGGTATTTCCGTCTCATTGTTCCACAGTGAGTCACTTCAACCTTCAGACCTGTATGAAAGCAACAAGAAAAAACAATGTCATGCAACATATACACGTTAAGTGTTTGCGTAAGTTTCTTATAGGAGTACACACATAACAGTCAAGAACTCTGAGTGTTAAATAGATACAATGATCTTATGGCACCGTGTTAGAAACTCATGTTCTGCATTTAAGGCATTATTTGATTTCTGACTTTCATTTAAGAGGTAGTTATTTTTAAATATTTCTAAGAGTGGAGAATCACGAGTTTCTTTTAAAAATAAATCCTAGGTACAAAAACATGCAATTCAAAGTAATTTATAATTCCAGTTGAAGCTGTTACACTAATTTTAAGATAAGTGAGACTAGCCTGATGGAGACTGAAGTCTGGATTCAAAATATATAGTTTTCTGTTCAGATTCTCAAAGGGCAGCAATGCCCTTTTTGCCCATGGTGACCAATTCCAATGCACCCTAGGACTGAAGAACCATATCTATACCAAGGGGATAAGTAAGATAGTTCAAAAATTACTTTCCTAGGTGATTTCTCCCACTTATATCCATTAGCTTTAATCAGTATTTTAACTAACTTGCTTTATTTTCATTGCAATGTCAATATTTCTAAATTCTAGAGATTTATCATGAGTTTTTTGTACAATCTTGAATAGCTAAAGTTAAGATCTAGTCCAGGCCTTTAATCATGAGAAGAATCCTGACTCTATATACTTTCCTCCTTCTTTTGCACCATAGCTACAGGAGTTGACTGCATGTTATTCCATGGTATCCAACTGGTAAATTCACAGAAATCCCATTGGAATTCTAGTAAGTATATGGTAATCCAAATTAACTCTACTCTATTAATTCCTCATAACAATACGAAGTCGATATTTACATAAAAATGATACCGTGATGGCAGTGTCATAGGATAGGCACTCTCTCTGCCTTCAGGGACACGAGAAATGAATGAAGCAGCAATACGGTCCAATAGACAAAATACTGGACTAGGATTCAAGAGACCCAGGTTCTATTCACAGAGGTCTACTCTGACATTGGAGAAGTCTCTTCGTCTCTCAGACTGTTTCCCCTCTGACCTTCTGTTGTCTATTTAAACTGAAAGCTCTTCAGGGCAGGGACTGTTGTGCTACATATATGCACAGTGCTTAGCACAATAGTGCTCTGATCTTAGTTGGGGCCCTTAAGTACTACTATAATACAAATAAATATTAACAACCAAGGTTAATTTACCTTGCAGTGTTTTCTTACAGTGGCTATTTCTATTACAATGACTGAGATGTGTTGGTGAAGTAGAGTGACAGCTGCTCACTGTACAGTTAGACATGCTGCATTCTGACTGATTTAAAAACAGAAAGATTTGTGTTTGAGCCAGTTACAAAATAATTTATCCATTAAAGGTACGGTTTTTAAAAGAATTTCTTGATTTTACAAACACAGGGGTCTGACTGGCTGTACTTTACCTTATTAAACTGATTGGTTCTTAAATGGCATGTACTCTTGCAGCAAGTGACAGAAAAAAATTTCAGGAAAGACTTTGTTCAAACCCTCCTAACAAGGTCTTATCCCTGCTGCAAGTTACTCTATACACTGGAGTGCAAAGAAGCATGAAAGCAGACACCAAAGTAGTGTATGTAATGAAACTACCCAAACTTCCACAACTAAATCAAGTCTTCAAGATGGAATCTGTCCCCCTGCCTAAGGTTGGTAAATACCACTAAGCTATCCCTGTTATATCACAACTGATATAAAGTCATATTAATAAAATATTGGCAGACAATCAATGACTCCAGCTTTAAAAACCAATATATTTGCTTTGCCTCAGCATTTAAATTGCAGCAGGAGTGTGCACACTACTGACAATATCTCCTAAACAAGAGTCAGCCATCCAGGAATGCGATTGCTTTGGTACATTCATTATAATAAGCAGTCTTACTATTTGACCTTTAAAAAAAATCAGAGTTTATCTAGTATTTCATCTTTGTTGGGCTTTGCAGACAGTTTAAAGAGCCATGCAGCTCGTGTATTAATTTTAAATCTAAAGATAGTAAATATTGCAATTATTTTGGACACACTCACTTTTGATCCAGGTTATATTAATTCTGAGATTTTCAGTTAATGTGTCTGTCATAACTAACCTCCTGAGCACATTAGACACAATCTGTTCCATGCTGATTAGAGATAACTTTCTACTCACCCTTTATCTCTTTGGTGAATTTTACCCGATGAGAATCAGTCAGAGGTCTCGGTTGTTCATCAATGTTATGAATGTCGAGAACTTCACACATGAACTGAATTACAGGTTGTGCTTTGTAGAAGGCAGTGGCAGAAACTAGGGAGAGAGGAAAAAAAATGGAAGAGGAAGCAAACATCCATCTTGGGAAGCCAAAGAAACAAACACATCATCTGATTTTTAGTTCAAAGTGAGCACCAAGTGTACGTTTTGCAGCACTCACGTTTTCTTCAAAACATATTAGAAAGTTTTGTGACAGCTCAGTATTGAGCAATCAAAATACTACAGTCTGCAACCATACATCACCATGCTGAATTCTAGCTTAGTTTTTTAGAAGACTATCTTGAGTCTCATCAGGATTTGAAAGTATGTCCCATATACACTGGGTGCTTGAGTAAGTGGTGGTAGTTCAGATTATGACATCCTTCCTTCAGATACAGTTTGGTCCCAAAACCAAAAGATGGTATGTAATGACACCCCTCTGATAAAGATGCTGTCTTTTTTGGATAAAATGTAAAAGCAAGGTTATGACCAATTAATGGCTCATTAAAGATCCAAAAGCACTTTGAGAGTTAGTGTTGTGACCTAGTCATGTTGCAGTTAGGAAAAATGGATTATGTTCTTAAAGGCTGTTTAGACTGTAAAAGTTTTTCCTACATTCCTTGACCTAACTTGTGGTATTCAGCTTGTGTATATAACAAGAGGTACTTTTCAAGTACATGAAGCAATAGGAAAATGAGTCTTTCTATCTGATACAAGGCTTAGAAGATGAGACCTCATGTCAGTCCAGGCAATTACATCATTACTGAAGTCTCTCCCCACCAAGCAGAAGACTCCTAAACTGTATTTAAACCAAGTAAATGTTTCTCTCCCTCTAGGTAAGTGGTCCCCAACCGTTTTTTGTCTGGCAGGAGCCAGACGACGGACTGTGGCGGTGGTCAAGCATCCACCAAAATGCCGCCGAATTTTGGCGGCATTTCGGTGGATGCTCAACTGCCAGCCACGACACGGATGCATTTAGATGCCATGGCGCCCACGGGCACCACGCTGGGGACCCCTGCGCTAGGTTTTTATCTAATATAGCATCCAAGTAGCCAGAAGCAGCAGCTAGCAGATATCTTGGTTATGGGATGGTGGAATTTCAGAAATGGAGGTCCTTCCTTGCCCCACTTTTCCTCATTCTCCATCACCCTCAGAGTTAATGAACTCTGATGCCACAGGCACTTGTGTTTATCCTCAGTTTGACATCCTTAGTTTGGATGCAAAGGATTTTAACAGGTTGCTGGCACAAACAAATCCATTAGAATTGCCAAAAAGGTTGGGAACTGCTGCTGTGAAGAGGCACTCTCACTAAGGAAATGCAACCCAGTGTCACAAGACATACCACGTATAGTATGAATAAGACTTTGCAGAGAATCAAGGCCAAGTGTGCAGAAGCCAAAGGGTTAATGTACTCTCCACATGTATTGTTTTCTAAAGAGAAGCAGACTAGAAATGCAAATGAATGGTTTTAATTATCAAAAGAGGCAACATCAAGCCTGAAAGAGCTTTTAACAGGTGATTAAAATTCTGCATTAAGAGATTATGTGCAATCTTTCTGAAAAAAGAGTATCTGTATACGCATTTCCACTTTCTCAAGTATTTTTCCAGTATAAGTTTCAGTTCTGGTGAAAGGTCTTCAACTGACAATACCTGGAGGTGGAAATCCTATACTTATCCCTCAAATTGGTAAAGTGTCAATGAGTGCACTGCACATGCAGCGGCTAGGAATGCTTCTCCCGTGCTGCCCAACCAGTATGCCTGATTTCTGACCTGACAAGACCACCTCTAGATATGTGACAATAGTTTGGTTTCTACAAGCCATTCAGTCCTTGACTACCATGGTAAGACAGCCTATAAGATTACCAGTTACGGTGACTTGTGATGGACATTCATGTTATCCTAGCTAAGGGTTTGTCTACATTGGCACTTCACAGCGCTGCAACTTTCTGGCTCAGGATGAAGGTGGGTTTTTTAGCACTTTAGCATTGCCAGTGTAGACTAGCTCTTAGATAACCTGAAATGGCTTATAAACAAACAAAAGTCTGTCCAGAGACTTTTCACACAAAGTTGGTTCGGTACTACAAAGGAACAGGAGACAAAGGAACAATGTCCTAATGCTACACTCTGTTCTCTACTAACCCTGAAGAGGCAAGGCAAGCTGCTTTTAAAAGTAGACAACTAAAACTAAAAATGCTACCCACAGATCAGCAAGCCAAAGGACAAATCTTGTTCTAGCTGCCAACAGTGACATTACGCAGCAGAAATTATCAATCATGTTCACTGTGGTAGTGCCTAAGGGCCATCCAAGAATAGGGTCTCACAGTACTAGGCATTGTACAAACGCTGAATAGTAGATGGTCCCTGCCCTAAATAGACTGCCAGTGGTCCCCAACCTTTTTCATCTGGCGGGCACCAGATGACGAGCCACGGAGGACCGTGGCAGCAGATGAGCATCCGCCGAAATTCTGCCGACAAGCGGCAATGTCAATAGGTGTCGCCGCCAAAATGCTACCAACAACCAGCGTTATCCAGAGACGTCGTCACCGATATTCCGCCGAAAATCAGCGGCATTTCAGTGGCAACGCCTCTGGATGATGCTGCTTGTCGGCAGCATTTTGGCAGTTGTTCGTCCGCCGGCCAGTATGCGGGCGCACACAGACACCCCTGTGGGCGCCACGGCGCCCACCGGCACCACATTCTGGACCCCTGGACTAGACACAGGGTGGGGGAAGAGGTAGAATACATAAGCAGAGCAGACTATGTGACAGTAGCAAATGTTGTTAGTTTCAAGATTTTCCTTTTCCTTCTTTTTTCTGGGGGGAGGGGTGGCTTAGTTTGGAACTATTCACATGTCCATTACTTTCTTCATAATGTTCACTAATGTCATCTAGCTCAAACTGCCAAATGCAAAGGAAATTCAAAATCCCCTTACTAGTCCACAGTTAAAAGCCTATGGACAAACTTGCCAATAAAATTTTGTGGTTTCTGGATGTGCTTATTTCTCCTCTGAGGCAGTCTAGAAAGTTATTTTTCATTTACATTTTAAATAACGTCTTCATGTTTCTCTGACTAAATATGTTATATATTTTGGTGGTGTATTTTTTCCACATTACACTTGCCTTATTCAGTGCATGGAAAATTTCACCCCAAATGGTTTAAGTTTGGCAAAGTTATAAACAACTGAAAACAGGGACTTATACTGGGAAGAATCAGGCAATCTTAACTTTAGGTGGTGCTATTAGCTCAGTCCATACCTTCATTCGAGGCCAAAAATAAAAAGGCAGAGCAATACACTGAAGTCTTTAAATAGCAAAAAAAATTAGACTATGAAATAATTAACAGTTTATGAAGTTCCCAGGTCCCTTATACTAAAACACCAAAATTCCCCATACAAATAATAAAAATTCTTCAGATATGCGTCACTCCAGTAAGCTACCAACTTTGCATGACGCACTCTAGCAGACACCTACAGATGTCGATTACTGAATGAACACAAATAGCTTACGCCTCCAACAACTGGGGATCTGTGGTTCATCTCCATGGTGACAAAATTTGTGAAACTGATAGGAACAGATATTTTGTAGAGCACCTTGTATAAGGTAAGTGATCAAAACAAACTCCAATAATTTGATTGTAGATTTAATCTTTAGTCTCAAACCAAATTAGCGAAGTCATTTTCCCATAATCTGCAGTTAAACAAAATGATTTCTACTCAGGAATTTCACTTTAATGTAATAATCTGTTGCACATCCACTGTAAATCTTCTCTAGAATTGAATAACTTCTACCAAGAAGATAAAAACAACAAACCTTCTGGTTAACAAGACCTTATTCCGCAGTGATGGTGAAAGCTTAATTTATAAAAAGCAACAAAAGGCAAAACTCAGTGTCAGTGGGGATTAAGACTATTTTCTTTACAGCAAAAAACAAAACACAAACTAGTCTCTCCAATATGCAGCATACATACGGTTGAGAATTTACAGTACTTGTAATAGCGTAAAACTTAAAATAATTTTAATGTAACTGCTTTTCAACTAATAGCCACATCAGAGTTAACTGCTTTAAATGGTACAGTTTTGGTTGGGTACACTGGATTTACAAAGAACTACCCCCTCTTTTTACTTCTGCAGCTACTGCCAGACATGAGAAAAGAAAAGGATCAATTTTTTCATTGCTCGTTTTCCAAGAAGTTCAGTATGTAAGAGCATAGATTTCGGTATTTCTACTATTAAACCTCAGAATTCTCTTCCTCATTGCAGACACTGCAAACAGCTTGACTTAAACAGTACTTGGCTTGGTATTAAAGAATATCAGCTGCTCCTATATATCAACAATTGTAGGAGAAGATTATGATGTGCTTTAGATGCAAAGCACTGAGTCATTGCATTTCTCTTTTGAAATACTGGCATTTTTGGTAATGTCCTAGTTACTAAATAGCTAGAAATTCAGAAAGATCTAAGCTAATGTGAACAATGTGATTACTTTGCTTGGACCAGTGGTTTTCAACCTGTGGTCTGTGGACCCCGGGGGTTTTCAAACTATGTCTAAGACTTCCAAAGGGGTTCGCCATTCCATTTGAAATTTTGTAGGGGTCCACAAATGAAATAAGGTTGAAAACCACTGTCTTGGACCAATCATTCCATGACCTTTACAGTCAGAAATATCCTTGTTACAAATGGGCCATTTAACTGAAAAACCTGGGTATGATTTGCTGATTGGTACAATATTTTTGATCCTGCACTCCTAACAAAATGCAAAATTCTGAATTAAATGGAAATTACAGAAATGGATTGTTTGTCTTGTTTACTTTTACTGTCCATGAGAAAATAATTGTGCAGTAAGCATGGCTAGATATGAAAGTTGTCACATGTTCCCTAAACCTGCAGAAATAAGGTGTATCAATGTATCCTCAGCTGCAACAACTATGTATTTCATTTCTGTCTCTGAAGCACATGAGCAGTACATAATGGTTACAAAAGTATGAAATAGGGGACAACTTGCTCCAATGTCATAATATGTTAAAAAAATATATAAAACTCAAAGGCGTTCCACAAGGATGTGGCTTTTCTCAACTTGTTTCTTAGTGTCTGCCCCTCTTTTGCTATTTTCTGCTCTAAATGGCACATCTAGTAGCTTTCAAGTCTACCTTGCCTCAGGGTCTCTTGGATTTAAACATTGCACCCTTGCTACCCTAAATATGGTATCTGCCTGCTCATTTATTGTATCCTTTGCTAATGGGAAGGAAAAAAACACCATTTATCAAAGTGACCTGGCCTCCAACCTAATGGAACACTTGTGGCATTCCTGACTGCCCAAAAAATGGTACCAACTTCAGTCTCAGCTCATAACTCCAGCAATCTACATTTGACTGTAACAGAGTCTCTTTCTTTTTCCCTGCTTCTCCGATTTTTAATTTGTGTTTGCATAGTTGGGAAAATTAATTTAACTTAGTTGCAATCTTTTGTTATAGCCTATTTGACATGATCATATTAATATTGCCATGATGAAAGCAATATCATAATTAAAGTGTAAGAAATAAAGCTGCTGTTTTAAATTACTGCAGCATTTAGCCCTCAGAGTCAAAGGTTTACATTATGTGTGGGTATTCAGAAGTGAAAAACTCAAAACTATTAGAAAACTAACAGCACTAGTCTTGGAGTACAGAGTACCACCTAAGACAAACAGTTCCACAATCTCAGTCCAGCCCCTGCTACAGTTTTGTCTCCCGCACTCATGAATCTTTCCCTATTGGTCAACAATTTCATAGTTCCAATGGAATACAGCTGTCATGAGAGGCAAGAGTCCCAGAAGGTTTTAAATATCAGGAGACAGACCCTGAACTGTACTAACTAGTGGGGATCCACAGTACAGAGGACTGGGCAATGCATACAGAGACATCGGTTGCTTAGTAGATGGGCTGCTGAATTTTATACTATTTAGAGCATTTTCAGGCCTGTAGCTTCATCCCTATATAAGTTACAATAGTCAAACCTGGAATTCAGAATGCGTGGGGGATATTATCAAGACAAGTCTTCAGCATGGAAGAAGACACTAATATATGTATGAAATGCTGATCAATGGCCACAAGAGGCTGGCAGAATATTTCAAGCAGATTAAGCAGCACAAGCCATTTTCAGCCAGATCCCTTCAAAAAGAAAGAGCATGTTCCATTAAAATGCCTTAAATTCATGAGCCTGAGATGAATGCTTAAATCCTTGTAGTCTGTAGTGTAGAATATTCTGTCTGACAAGTACAACAACTGTTCTCAGAAGCCTTCTGTTAGGTCTTTAGTCTGTGCTGCAGAACTGCCAAACTCAACTAGTTCAATAGAAACAAACAACTGTCATCTCTTCACCTAACTAGACAGAATACATCAAACCTGACAGCAACTATTGAATCATGTATTTGTACTGAAGTTTGTAAGGTAACACACTAAGTGTTTTGTCTAGGTACTGACAATTCATTTCCACAAACTCGTTGCCCTTGTACTGGTGATAGTCTCCCTTACGTAGAGGAAACATGTCATATATCTTAACAAACACACTTTTTGTTTCTTGATTAGGACAACTATCTTTTGGCAAGTGTTTACACTTTGATGGCAAATCCAGATATACAAATACTAGGAATTCTAAATCACCTTTGCGAGAAAAGCCAAAAGACTGAATTAAGCCCACTGCAAAGGAACGAAGCCTAGTAGTAATTTTTTATATTTATAATTATAAACACACAACTATAAAGGAAGTCTTATAGTCAAGTCACAATATTGAAAATCAGGTAAATAATTTGTACTCTATGTAATGATTTTACAATAAAAGGCTGTAGAATCTTCAAACTGAGCCATTTACTTTTAGAAATAGCTTTTCAGGTCACAGCCAAATCTGGTTATGTATCTTGTAGTAACTCTAAATTTAAATAAAGCAACTAAATAGGCAAAAGATTAATTTTTGTATTTTTCTAGAGTATATGCAAGAATAGTTGAAATTAGCTATTTACTTTAAGCTTAATTTCTTAATTTATAGCTGAGAGAAAAGTTAAATTCTGGAGTTGATAGTTTCCCCACAATTAAATCCTTTTGTTCCATAAGTTTTGAAAACTATTCCCACAAACAAAATGTACTATTCTATAGCGAAACTCAGATGCACACAAGTCAACTAGTTGAACAGCACAGGCATTTTTATTCTTAAAAGGTAACCTTTCCATTCCATACCTCTATTATACACAAATACATTACTTACCATCAATATTAAGCATCATTTTCCACATGGCAGGCCGAACAGACTGATGGAATCCAAACCATACTTCCCTGCCCCCTCCCAAAGGGTGATCATAGCCCTCTGGAGCTGAGAAAAAGGAGCGGCCCACAGGGGTATACCTATATTAAAAAAAAAATAAAAAAATAAAATAAAAAAAAATGTAGCCATCTGTATATGCTACTGCCTTCCATAAGACTATTTTAAAAGCCTTATATAATAAGGATTATTATTTCACTTCATACATTATTGTATGGATATTGATGTATATCAGTACTAAAAAGTCACATTTTGCACAATATAGCTATGATTTTGAATTATTATTCTGTATGTAGCTGTTTCTAAGATGGTAATTTTAGCCAAAGCAAGCACCACGATTTTTGAAAGTAACATCTATTTATGATATTTCAAGCAAATTAAAAACTAAATGTTAAAGATCTAAAGGATGATTTAATTTCAGTAAAGCACGATCTTGACTGCAGCACAAATGCTGACTAGCAGGGTGCTTCTACAGAATAGTATCTGGTGTATATTGGCTCCAGTCTTTTCAGATATCCTTCTGCACTGGCACGAAAGTGGGTATGTTTTACAAAACCCGTGTGTTTTTAGTCCAGCTCTCTATTCACTTTCTATTGCCCAAAGCTTGGTGTAAGCAAAGAACTTGGAAAGTTATGTCAGCATTTAAGATGAATAATAGTTGTGCAACAACCTCCCAGAATACAACCGTTTGGGGTGGATGACATTAGCATAAAGGCCATTAGCTTTCATGTTTCTTTAGAATTTGGGACAGCTGAAGGATTTTAGTTCCATAAAGCCACAAGATCATTTTGGCAAATTACAGATATATTTCACCAATGTATTTCATTTCACCCTGTATAGGAGAAAACTGCCCTTGTGCCTCAAACCAGTACTCAAATTTAAAAAGATAAAAGTAACCTCCAGTACACTGATGAATAAAGCAAAATGTATATCAAAACAACACTGGCCTCTTTTGAAATTTCAGAATTCTGAGATGAGGAAAACAGATACTGGTAAAAAAACAAACAAACACACACACCACTAATCTCAACTGTTTATCCAAAACATGAAGTTGCAGCTTTGTGAAATGTCAATGAATTAAAAAGGCACATGCTTTCGGGTAGGGCACATCACAAGTTATGTGGAGCCACTGCTAAGCTGGAGTATACAGAAGATGCAGTGCTACAGTATATTGTAACCCTTATTACTTTGTTTCAGATGTCTTAAACCTGACAAAGATCCAGAACAAGTCCTTAACAGTTTTTTGGGGGAAGATACTATCTTGAATAATCCACTGTGGAAAGTCATTGATATTACCTGTTCTGGATCTGACCTTCCTGCACAAATGTTCACACTCAGATAATATTAGCTTCAATTGACTCAGACCAGGAATCTCGTGAGGCCCATCAGTAAGATGTTTTGTGGGTAGGGAATGGCTTAATCGATTTCCTCCTGCTATGTTTCTGCAGAAATATGAATGGACTTCACCCCAAAGTTTAAAAAAGCTAATGGGAGAGAGGGAACGAAGATTAGAGAACCTACTTCATGGAGGGTAGGTGTCGTAGCACCACATCAACAGCATGAACAGGGTTAGTGCTGATTGGTTTGTCTAGTTCCAGAGGCTCAGGCAAGGTTCTTCCTGTCAAAACTTCATGCAGCAAGTGCCAGCTCACCCGAGAAACAAACTTTATTGACACCTTGAAGGGACGATCTTTTCCACCTTCTCCTGGTAATGTTACATCCAAATCTACCTGTTGAAGGGAATGGGGGAGCAGAAGATAAGAGTTATTTAAAAGACCAGTGAGATACAAAGAGAGGTCTTGACTACAAATTGTGCTGTTTTCTCTTTCAGACTGTTAGTCTATGTTTGTCCTACCTATCCACAATCTGACGTCAAAACTGGGGAGAAGGAACACTTTTGCTTTTAGCTGGCAGGTATGCGAAAGTAGAAGGGGAGATCTGAAATAAGGAGGCAGAATCATATAAAGCGGATGGAAGGAAGTTTAAAGTGATGACACTTTGCAGCAGCTCTTGGATTTAGCCTATGAAATAACTAACAGCAGAGATTAAGATCCTGTTAACACTTAAGATTTTGACCTATGTAAGCAACTACTCAAAAAAAAACGATTATCTCAGTCTGCCAGCATAGCTATCACACTCTGCAGCATTATTTCCCTGCACAGCAGAAGGGAGGGGAAAGAGAAGAGAAATGTTTTTATTTTAAACTTCTATGCTACTGCCGCTATAAACATACCGTACACTACCCTTGTTGCTCTTTGCCCCTGGCAGCCTATATTACTATTTCTGAACACAGTTTGTGATCATGTCTGGTGAAACACACTGATTAAACAGATTAAAAAATGATTACAAGCCAAGGTTTTGGATTGGGCTGAGAGAGGATAAACCCAGGAAACTGGATGCAACAAGCTGCATACGTCACCTTAATTATGTGATCCATATGTTCATGTATTAGCAGCCTAGCCACAAAGCGCAAACTCATTATCTTGAGAAAATTTTAACTTGAAAGCCTATTTGTGACTGTTTAATAATACTTCTACTAATATTTTTTTTAAATTTATTAAAGCTAATGTTAAAAAAAATTATATAATACATAGGTTGGGAAAAGAGTGTCTGTACATCTGGGTATATTGGCGGGGAAGAGAAGCAGGAGGGGTGGAGCAGGGGCAGGAAGAGATGGTACAGGGGTGGGTCTTGGAGGAAGTGGGGGTGGGGTCTGGGTCTGAACAGGGGGCTTGAGGGCCCAAGAAATATTTTAAATCCAAATGGGGGTCCTTGGGTTGCTAAAGTTTGAGAACCACTATACTATATAGTATATGTTGTAAAACTGAGTATTTAATATGAGATCTCAGTATAGAAAAATATTGAATACTATTAAATATTTACTGAGAAGATGGTTAAGACTTATTTTCTGTATATTATGGGGTTTATGGATCATCAAGGTGTATATTAGGGAGGTTCTTACTGCATTTCAGATACACTAGGGTATTTTCAATATTTCTGAAGCTAACATTTTTAGAAAGATATTCTTGCTTTTCTGACAAGCTGTGTGTAACAACGGAAAAGTACCAATATGTCTTACCCCAGTGGTTGCTACAGGGAGTGGATTGGCAGTATAAAGGCTTCTCTTCCCATCATAAACTGGTCTACGGTCCCCAAATATTGTCACTTTAAAATGCTGCACCATGGAGTCCACCACCTCCCTAAAAAAAGGCACAGTTGTAAGACAACAGAAATATCTACAATTAAATAGTCATGAAAGATTGTATCACTGCGAACAACTGCCTTCATATCTTTCACACACTTTCTTCAAGCAGTTTTCAGTACGCTAAATTAGAGAAAATTAACTGATCCGCACCTGATATTCCATAAAGCAGTTCAAGAAATTCAGATAAAATACTGAAAAATGAAATGCTGAAGAACATGCAATACCACCAGCAATATAGCTGCTTATGAATCATTTATTTGTATAGCCATAGTACCCCAAAGCCTCAAACAGGACTGATGCCTCACTGTGCTACAAACATATCGGAAGCAGCTTACCTCCAAGCACACAAACTGGAACCATGGAAAATGTACATGCTTAACCTTACAACTGGTGGTAATGCTCACTCCTGGAAACCATACAATTTTGACTGTTTTAGTTCATCCAAAAATGTTTTAATCTATACATCAATCTGCAAAAAGGAGTTGGTTACTATCTTGTCCAGGCTGCTTCAGTATTAAATACCCAAGAATGTTGGCCTTCTTAAAATTCTTAAATGTTTTTAAATCCCTACATTTTAATCCCACCCAAAGCCAAGATTACAAGTAATAAAAATTGAGTAGGGTTATGGTTTATTCTGACTATAATAGCAGTTAAGATTAATAAATAAAAAATACAATAACCTAATACATCCACTGAATACGATAAGAAAGCCGCCACCAGGGAATTTCCACATTCTTTTAATCCTTCACACAAATTGTAATAGATTCAGGTAGGTACATAAGGAGTCCAGGGACTTCCCTCTTTTGCAATCCATCTGACTAGAGCTGGCATCGAATGTTACAAAAAAACCAAAAACGGCAAAAAACTAAAACCAACTTATCTTCTCAATGGCTTTGCAGCTCCTTCTTACTCTGCTAAGAATCAGGATTTTTGTTAGTTATAGCATACTAAGTGTTCCCATTCTTAAATTACAATAGACAGTGGGAGAAAATACTTAATTTACATTTTTGGTTCCCAAACAGAAAAGTTTACTTATATGACCCTTCCTGAATGCATAAAGTTAACCCAAAGTATTTCCATAAATGACTGCTACACTCTGCTTCCCTTTTTAAGCAAAAATTAGTAACAGCAGTTGAATTTCCCAAAACAATACTTTTTCCAAGGCCAAGAAATAAAATTAAAATGTTTTTATATATATATATATATATATTATATATATATTATATATATATATTTTTACACATACACACAGGTGGTGACATTTTTAAAAAGACAGCAAGTTTAATGTAACCTATTATAAACAAATCTACTAAGCACATATAGGATTTCAACAAAGATACCAGATTTCATGCTGCCATTTGCAGCAGGAATCACAGCCACTGTTAATATTTAATTTGATCATGTAATTTAAATATAAAACTGCTTGAGTCTTTCAAATATGATTATAGTCTAATTTGACTACAAAAGGTACCTTCATACTCAGAGTTGCTGCTTGTATGTACTGGAATCACATATGCTCACTTTATTGACAAAATCAGTGCATTAGTCATACAGAATGTAATAAAGAGCCAATACAGCTAAAGGAAAGTGAGATGGTTTTTCTACGGACCCACACTCCAGCAGAATTTTTAATTAGATTTCAATGGAGAAACTTCATGCAGGTGTACAGAGATGGACCTCTAACTGCACCTTAATTACACTTTTAATGCATTAGTTAAGCCAAGTTATGGCTAATGGATTAACTTGATTTTCAGACAACAAGGAGGGTTTGAAGACCCAGGCAATGACATCTATTTATTTGCAGATAGATGGAAATCATATATAAAAAAGAAACCCATTCAACACCCACTTAAAAATAATATTTCAGAGTACAACAGCATTTCAAGGAAACATTTAAATGATGTGACCCCATAAAAATATTTTAGGGACATGAGCTTTACAGCGCTCCTGTAAAGTAAGAGCTTAATAAAAATTAAACTGGTATTTTATTATTTAAGCCATAAGAAAACATGGGCTGGATTCAAGTGTATATCAACCAATAAAGGTTTGTGGAGCTGAACTCAATACATGGCATTACTATTTCTCTACTTGTGTTTGCAACTTTTACTACAGTGACTCTTCAAAGTGTGCCCTTCTTGTTAGCCAAGCAGTCTCCTTGCCTTCGAATCGCTCCTCAAAACATTTTACAAACACTCTAAAATTTACCACTGCTCATTCCATACATAGTGACTGAGACCTTCATAAAATGCTAGATGTACCCAGAAAATTGCCTGGAACAGGGGGAATGTATTTTAACAGGTAAAGTGGCAAACATTTATATTCGTATATAAAAGTTTATAAAACGTTGACTAACCAGTTGTAGCTTAGCTTTAGTGATAATTCAGAAATCATGGGTGGCAAACATCTGAACTATTCCAACTTCACCAAGAATAGAGTCTACCAATATCAGATACCAAAAATATAAACACACAAAAAATTAGTCTATAGTATCAACTATTCATGATCCTCCCCCAAACTCTGATTTACTATTATACACAAAAAACAGCATTAAAAGAGCATTAAGGTTGCAAACTCAAACATTAGGAAATGCCAGAATTAAGATTGTCTTTGCAACCTTAATTCAGCCCCCTTGTGCACATGAATGACAGTCTTTAATAACATGATCCTATACTATATTTTCCACAGGGCCCCTTGCCCAACTGGATCCACTCTCCCTCCTCCAATTCTCAGTTTCTCCTCCCGCCCCCAAATTCCAGTCTCACCAGACACTATCCCAATCTACTTCTCTCTCTCTCACCCCCATTCAGCTTTTGTTTCCTCTGCAATCTAATCTAATGGCTTCCTCCTCCATACTGCCTGGGTGCCAGCAGTGGGAGAGTCAGCGGAAGCAGAGAGGAGAGTGTTACAGTTCTATACTCTCAGTTCTGGTGCCTGGCCCAAAGCTGCTGGGAGTAGCCATTACAGGTGAAGTTCTTCTGAGCCCCCACAGCCATGTGCTGGAGTAGCCATGTGGGGATGGTAGATGGAGTCTTGTCAACACTAGAAGCTATGAGAGGCTTGAGTATGCTCAGTGAGGATAACCTCTGAAGATTTTAGCTGTCTCTACTGAGAATGTGCAAACAGTGATTTTCAAAGGTCATATTTGAGTGGATTTTTACGAAGACAGCAAAAGGTACATTCCTGACACAAAAGCTATCCCCCTGGCAAATTTCAAATCTCTGCCCCAAAGCTAAAGCATTTCAAAGAAAAGGCCCCTACATTGTTTTTAGCATAGGGCAAATTGAATAAAATATTTTGGCCAAAATTTTCCAAAAATTTACTCAAGGGAGGCACACAGAATGAAAGATTTCAGCCTGAATTTGCCAAAGTTTAGCAAAGTTACAAGCAACTGAAAACAAGGTCTTATTATCAGAAGTGTCTATCAGCTATACCTATCGTCAAAGACATATGTTAAACAGCCAAACCAAATATTCTGACAAACTCTCTATTGTAGCCTGAGACTACTTTAAAAACTCATAGCACCTAAATATAGTATATAACCAATAAAAGATTAATTTAAGTTCTCACAAACCCTTACCGACAGCATTGCAAACATACTTTAATAAATGAGACCACACTAAAAAAGTAAATGGGAATATGAAAGGTGGTGAGCTCCTGGTTGTTGGAAGTGCTCTACTTTGATATTATTCCCCAATCATTTATTTCAAGTCATGTGTGATACTCAGACTTCTGTAAAATTTCCCATCTTTTAAGTGAGATCATTAACTAGACAGCACACTGTGGTTCTCTGAAGCAACTTCAGCACTTATACTGCGGCAACTGAAAGAAAAGCTTCTCAACAGTTAGTGTTTTGTTGGGTACTTTCCTCCAGATCAGTGCAATAAATAAGGAACTCTTAGTTTGAACTGCAGAAGCCCTCGTTTACAGCTTTTAGCAAAGTGGCAGTTACTGGTGTCCAGACCTACCACCTCACAAAGCACTAACAGAATCCTATGAAGCCATCTGAAATCAACCTAAGAGAAAGTCAGCCCAGAGTAGTTAATATTTCTCCTCCATCTTGAAGATTAGCATTCTATCACACTGTTCATTTGATGAAGCTATATGCCAATAACAAGTAAATCACAAGAGTAAACTTACACATCAAACCAATTGCCAATTGTTGGTGCTTCCATTATAAACCCGATCGATGATATACTATCTATCTTTAAGTATCAGAGGGGTAGCCGTGTAAGTCCAGATATGTAAAAGCAGCAAAGAGTCCTGTAGCACCTTATAGAATAACAGACGTATTGACAGACAAATCTATCTTTAGTATTTATAGGGTGCCATAACTGCAGCACTTGACCATCAGCTGAAAAATACTGGAGAGACAAGGTAGGTGAGATAATATAGTCTATTGGACCAACTTCTGTTGGTGAAAAAGTTTTCGTGCTCCGCAGAGCGCTCCTAAGAGCTCTATGGAGCTGAAAAGCTTGTCTCTTTCACCAACAGAAGTTCATCCAATAGACTATATTATCTCACCCAACTTGTCACACTCAGATCCTGGGACCAATATGGCTACAACAACACTGCAAAGCTGAAAAATATTAATCTGAAACATACTGATAATTAGGATTATCAGAACCTCAGATCAAAAGCAGGAAGAAGGGTAGAATTGCAGAATCAACAAGTTATCTACAGTAGATACATGAATAACAGCATTGAATCTCAAGGAAGTCATGAGGGAAGAGGATTTTTTCTTTTCTTTTTTTTAAATTATGTAGGTCACGGGTGCAGAAATTGGTCTTTTACTTCATTATTATGGAAACCACCCTTCTTGCGAACTGGCAAAATGCACTGCATGAGACTCTTATGCAGTCTCACTCTCATTCTCTTTCCATCAAAACTATTCAATTCAGAGGAAGCAGACAGGAAATATGAAGTTATGCATCTTCCTTACAAATTATTATAAAATGATTCATCTTTTCTATTGGCACATTTTGGACCCATCTAATTCCTTCTGAACTGTAGAGATGTATTTTGCTCTAAAACTCATGATATTAAGGACTAGATACAAATTAAATATCGCTTACAACAAATTACATTAAAAGTACTTCCAGGCTACAAGAGTCAAGCACTCAACTGGGATGTGTTAGGCTGTACACGCAGCCCTGGTTCTGGCACTGAACTACTGCCTGCTTTCCTCTGCACCCTTGACAAATTTAACATTTTTTTTTTAAATGTTTCCTACTTTACAGAAGTGAAAAAATTCCATCAAGTGGACCCATATTGACCATCATATAGGTCATTAGCAGGGTTGAAACTTTTAGATACACAGCAAAGATCTCTACCACTTAAGATAATGAAATAACTAATAGCAGTAGTAGGCTTTTATTTCCTGTGTGGACCAGCCACTAGAGGGAGGGTGAGACATTTTGTTAGGGGGTTTCATAATTTGCTTGACAGAGTATGAACAGATGCTCAGAAATCCTGGATTCAATTCCAGGCTCTAAAAGGAGAGTGGTTAGATCCTTCTATACCAATATCCCCTAGCATGTTATCCTGCAGCTTGTCCCGGTTTTTATCCCTCTGAATTCCAGCCAGGCCATTTCCTCCTTTTTTTTTTTTTTTTTACACTGCCTGAGTTCTAGCAAGGGGAACACTGAGCACAGGAGACAGTCTCCTGCTTTCAGTTACAATGCCTGGCACCATAGTAGCCCCCAGCACCTAGGAGAATAATTGCAGAGAAAGTCCTGTTCAGCCTCTGGAATCCTCACCTACTCTATGTTCAATGCATATGGACTCTTCAGATAACTTAGATGCTAGATTCTAACAAACCTCAGAGCATATTCAAGTGCCAATTTCTGGAAGACCTGTAACAGCCTAATTTGGGTATATTTTTATATGCACAGCAAAAGCCAACTCCTCTGAGCCCAGAGTGCCCTCCTTGTCAAATGTCAAGTACCTTCTTCAAAGAGTATGCAGGTGTCAGTATCTCAAAAAGTAAGAATTTAACATATGGATTTTTTTTTTTTTTGGCCAAATCTCATTTTAGAAAGAACTGAAAATTAAAAAAAAAAAAAAAGTCAGCTTGGGGCAGACATTTGGCATGGAAAATTTCAGCCCTAGAGTTTGGCAAGTTATAAGCAACTGAAGATGAGTCTTATAAATGGAAAGTTAGACTCTCTTAACTATAGACATTGCTGCCAGCTTCACCTACAACACATACAACCTGCACAAAGCACACAAATGAGTTTTCGGAAGGATGCAGGGTAATATTAAACTGTATGCTTGACATGCAGATTACACAGAATAATTTACCACATTCCTTGTTTCAAATTTGACTCTATAAAGTCTGAAATTAAGTCAGCAGTGACCAAGCAACAAGACTCATCTTTATAGACTACAACTACAGAATGAGATAGAGTTTTATATCTATAATTCAATATTTTAGGATAGTCTTCTTATAGAAGATGAACAAACTCAGTTTGTGATGTACATCAAATTTATGTGACAAGAGTCAGTACAGTTTGACCTTTCTGAATCAAGTCAAAATCTAACTATATCCAATTTATGGGTCTTTTAGTTTCTACATAAAGAAAAAGTGAGCTATGGCTGATTCAAGATCATGCTGAACATTAGTTACAGTTTGAGAGAAAGAGGAAAGACCTGAGAGACACCAGGGAAGAATCATAGAATCGTAGGACTGAAAGACCATAACACAAGAACATAAAAATGGCCATACTGGGACAGACCAAAGATCCATCTAGCCCAATAGCCTGTCTTCTGACAGTGGCTAATACTAGGTGCTTCAGAGACAGAACAGAACGGGTAATCATCAAGTGATCCATCCCATCGCACATTCCCAGCTTCTGGCAAATGGAGGCTAGCTTGTGATCCATTATGATCCCTTTCCTTCCTAGGCAGTCATTTCCCATTTTGCATGTGTGCAACTGACTGTTTGTTCCTAAGTGGAGCACTTTGCATTTGTCCTTATTGAATTTTATCTTATTTACTTCAAACCACATCTCTAGTTTGTCCAGATGATTTTGAATTTTAATCCTATTCTCCAAAGCATCTGCAACCCTTTCAAACTTGGTATTGTTCACCAACTTTATAAGCGTACACTCTATGCCATTATCTAAATCACTGAAGAAGATATTGAACAGAACCGGACCCAGAACTGATCCTTGAGGGACCCCACTTGATACGCCTTTCCAGCTTGACCGTGAACAACTGATAACTACTCTCCGGGAACTGTTTTCCAACCTATTCAGCATCCACCTCATAGTAGCTCCATCTAGGTCAGCGTTATTCAAATGCAACCACCAGGTGATTCTTGTGCAACTGTAGCCTCCTGACCAGTGATTGGGAAAGAGGGCAAAGCAGTGGCCCCTCTCCCAGGATCACCAGCAGGGGTTGGGCCCTGCCCCACTCTACAGCCACAAACACCAGAGAAGCAGGCAGCCGGTGTGAGTTCCCACCTTCCCAGTGGCCCCAGACCCCACAGCATAGGGGCCCGAGCCCCACGCTCACCACCACCACCTCCCCATCGCCCTGGTTCCCGCTGCCTCCTCTGGCCCTGGGCATGGGCCACACAGTGGTGGGCTCCATCCCAGCAGCAGGGGTTTGGGCTCTGGCCAGGGGATCCAGCCCCAGACCCCAGCCATGCGGTGGTGGGTTCCAGCAGCACAGTCTGTGCCCTGACCACACGCTCTAGCTGCTGGTCTTCAGGCTCCAGCTATGTGGTGGCGGGTGCTGGCCACAGGCTCAAACTCCCACCCCCCCAGGCACTCCCTGCCTCCCTCAGGTCCCCCATCCATCCATCCCCCTAGACACCTGTTGCCTCCCCCAGCCCCCCCAGCCCCTCTGGACCCCGGCTGCCTTCCTACTCTCCCTCCCCAACCCCGCCTTGCCAGGGCTGAGTTAGTCTGGTTATGTGAAAAGTAATATTTGTATGTTTGTTAATATCACTTTTCACTGCCTCCCCACTAGCTAGTCTGCTCCTATGAAAACTGATATTAACAAACATAAATATATCACTTGTCACAGAAACAGACTAGAAAGCAAGTCTAAAAAAATAATCAAAAAAGCAAGAGGAACAACAAAAAAAAAGACAAGAACATGCAAAGCACCTTGTTTGTTTCTATTTTGTTTAGGTCCAGTAAAGAATAGAGACAACCTTATGTTATTTTTATTATTGAGTCTGCAATATCCCACATAAATACATTACAATGATCTGGACATGTATATGTGCATATTTGTTTTTCCTAAAAGTAATTAAGTATTTTAGGAAAAATTGTTAGAGCAGCCACCAGCAAAAGTTGGTGACTGCACTCTGAGGCCACCAAAAAAATCTGTTGTGAGAACCTCTGATCTAGGTTGTGGTTCCCTAGTTTGTTTATGACAAGGTCATGTGAGACAGTATCAAAAGCCTTACTAAAGTCAAGATATACCACATCTACTGCTTCTCCCTCCCTCGCCCCATCCACAAGGTTGGTTTGGCAGGATTTGTTCTTGACAAATCCATGCTGACTGACACTTATCTTCTAAATGTCTGCAAATTGATTACTTAATTATTTCCTCCATTATCTTTCTGGGTATTGAAGTTAAGCTGATTGGTCTGTGGTCTGTAGTTGAGACTGAATTCTACATAACTCAGCTACACTAAATTGGGTGAATAAGAACAGTAATTTAGACACACAAAAAAAGCTGGATTTGCACCATTGCTCATTCCATTGAAAGAGATGGCATCATAGCATTATATTTTACTGTGAATCTCTAATGCTGCATTTAAAATAAATTAGGCTTAAGATATGCATGTAGGATCAAATCTTTCATCCTTTACTCCTGGTTAATTGCACACTGAGAAATAAGTGTGAGAAATCTGGCCTATTTCATTTAAAACTCAATGATTTCTGGAAAAAAATTACTATTTGCCTTTGATATTATTAGCCAGTACAATATATTCCAACTACTTTATTTACTTTGATTCTGCAAGATACCATCCCATCCCAATACCACTGGGAAAACATATTATAAATAACTAAAACAGACATTTGGGAACACGTTCCTATTTGCTAAACTTCAGGGAGTATACAGTGGAAGTTATCTTGATCAGAAGTCACTGACATCTCTTAAAATAAGCTACTGCAAAATAACTTTATAGCTTTTAATTACTTCATTAGGATCTTATGTTGCTTAAAGATTTCAATATAATTTAGATTAAATTACAACTTCTGTGACCGACTTACCTGTTCACCCTGCGAGGACACTTATCTGGTTTAATATCCACCTCATAGAGGTAGACATCAATCTTTGGGATTTCAACTTGGAAGCAGTTGGCCAGCAATTTAATAGGTTTGCCCATGGTGCCATAGCCGGGACGTCTGGGCACCATAAGAAGGGGCTGTGCCCCGATGGGTCCTGGAAAGGAAACAATACAGTTTAGAAGCTGAACACAATGGTTAAGCTATGTGGTGAAGTTACTACTTGGTACTATTATAGCACAGTTAAAATGCATATGCTCTTTACATTTGTATATATACACTGGGCAGAACAACAAAGGAGGTGATGCAATAATATCTGAAGAATAAATAGTCTTCTCAGGACCATAAACATATCATAGAATGTCAGGGTTGGAAGGGACCTCGGGAGGTATCTAGTCCAACTCCCTGATGCAAGCAGGACCAATCCCCAACTAAATCTATATCATCTCATACTTAGCGGAGAAGTAGTAAAGCACTTGTAAGAGAATAAAAAGATAAGAAATATAATGCAAGAAAAGGCCAAAGTTTAACAAGAGTCAGCACCACAAGACCCAGACCAGTGAAAAATGGGCCATACAATTATCCCATCAGGTTCCTGGATGAAGCCAAAGGGTTTCAAGCAGCAGCATAGGTCGACCCTTAAGTAACATGCAACATGGCATAGCACTCAAAAGCTCTTATTCTACTTAAGTCATCAGCTCTCAAACTAGTGATAGCAAGCAGACCTAACTCTCCTCTAACCTTCTCACGAAGAAAATGAAGTGGGGAACTTTAACTTCTATGACTGCTGTGACCAAAAGTGGGAATGTCTTAGCAAATCACCAAAAGTGTGCATTTTCTTTTGACCATTCACTATTGTGGAAAGTCCATTTTAGCCACTATTAAAATGGAAAGTTTTAAAAGTTTGTTTACAGACCATCCTAATGGTAATGGACGGAGGTGCAACAGAAATCACAGGATGGTCTATGCAGGCCAAGGCTTATGTACTTTCCTTGTTTACACAGTAAAATATGCAGGCAGCAATGATATAATGGGCATGATCCTGGTAGAGATTATCCATTTTCAGCCAGCAGATCTGAATGAGTAACAGTAAAAGCACCAGCTGCAAGATAGTTGCATTTGCCAAAACCCAGTGACCTAGAAGAGAGGTGGAGCTGAAGAGTTTCAAGCAATGTCAGTGTGCTTCATTATTAAACAAACAAATTAAATTACTTAAGTAGCTGTAGGTATTATTTTATAAAACCAACAAAATGTGAAATAGGAGAAGAAAGGTGCTTTCTAAATCTGTATAAATGTATGCCTCTGGCTAATTTATTTAGCATTCTAAATTAATACTTCCTCAGGTTCTCGAAGTATCTTATCTGTGTCCATCTTTCAGACTAAGATCCTCAGCACAGAAACTGGGCTACATGTGCCTGGCCCAGAACCAAGCACACAGCTAATATTAAGAACGGACAATCTCCAAATATTACGACTGGAAATCTTTGCTTGAAGAATATTCTTTCCCGTCAAGAAAGATTATAAACCCAATCTTATTTTGAGTTGCTCTGGAGTTTTTAAAATTACTCATCATACAAATGTCATGATTTGCAGCGTTCAATTAAGTCAGTTAAAACCTCTCCCCTGGACTCCTACTCGGTGACGCAGATTGTACAGTTCCTGCCCACTTGCTTTTCTTACAAGAGTTTAAATGTCAAGTGCTGGGAAAAACTGTCTTATTTGCCATTTGATTAATCTCACATAATCTTCCAGAAATGGTCATTTCCTTTTACTTTGAGGGGAATTGTGTGTTGGGGAACAGAGGAGAACAAGAGTTACAAAGCAAAGTTTGTATTGTAAAGGTACTTTGTTCTACACACAAAGATGGATCTAAGACCAAAGCCAACAAAATCAGAAATCTCAACACAAGACTGAAAGTAAAAGCAAGAAACATCAAGCACCATATGAAATGTTCACACACACTATGCTTTGGCAACTACTGCTCCCAAAGCAGAGGTTGGGTGGTTCACAGTGTTTGACACCAATCCAATAAGCAGGCCCTACCAAATTCACCGTCATGAAAAATGCATCACAGGCCATGAAATCTGGTCTTGTGTGTTTTTACCCTATACTACACAGATTTCACAGGGGAGACCAGGTTTCTCAAATTGGGGGCCCTGACCTAAGGAGAGAATTGTGGGGGGGAGGGAGGGGAGAAGAAGTGTCATTAAGTTATTTTAGGGGAGTTGCAGTATTGCCACCCTTGCTTCTGCACTGCCTTAAGAGCTGGGCAGCTGGAGAGCAGCGGCTGTTGGCCAGACACCCAGCTTTGAAGGCAGCAGAGCAGAACTAAGGGTAGTAATACCATACCACACAGTACTTACTTCTGTGCTGCTGCTGGCAGCAGCTCTGCCTTCAGAGCTGAGCTCCTGGCCAGCAGTCACCACTTTCCAGTTCCCCAGCTCTGAAGGCAGCACTGCAGAAGTAAGGTTAGCAGTACCATAACGCTCCCTACAATAAGCTTGCAACCCTCCCCTCCCAGCACAACTCCTTTTTGGGTCAGGTTCCCTACAATTACAACACTGTGAAATTTCAGATGTGAAGAGCTGAAATCATGAAATTTACGGTTTTTAAAATCCTATGACCGTGAAATTGACCAAAATGGACCATGAATTTGGTAGGGCCCTACCAATAAGAAAGAGCAGCTCTGGAATTAACTGTTCCTGATTCATTTTAGCAACAGACATAAATAAGAGCAAAAGATACCTATTAGAAAACATCCAGGTCACATTATTCTATAAAAAAAAAACTTCCATACAAATGACCCAATATCTTATAAAAATATGGTTACAAAGAGCATGCTTTCCATAGTTTATGGAAGGTTCTGATACATATGAAGTACTACTGCAGTTGGCAGAATCAGAGCATAGTATCATCTTAACCTTCTTAATTATTAGCTAATCTTCGGAGATTAAAATGAAATGTAAATTGCAAGAGCATTTATCAAAACTCAGTTAGTGCACCTCAAATGGCCAACTTGAAGATGTAATTTCTTAACTATAGTCAAGAACTGAGAAAGAGGGTAAGGAGGTAGAAAGAGAAAGAAAATATGGTGTGGTGGGTTTTCTTGCAACCACACTCTCTGGAAAGTGTTTTGTTAAACCAAATATTTATGCCAAGGACTCCTTCTGCTGCTGCCACCAAGCAATACATTATAAGACTTATATCTTAATCTATGTGGCCAAGGCTGAAGGAAATGATGGCACCCCATACATTTACTACTTTTGTTCAGATTAGCAAAATCCTAATGCTCAGCTGCATGAGACAACAAAAAAACAAATTAATAAGATTCAGTTACTCTTCATTAGGCAAGCCGCTGGCCTGCACTTTAAAACCCAGAGTGCTTTAAATGGTACATCCAATCCAGAGCTGACTATAAAAATAGGTTTCCAACCTTAGCTCCCCTACAAAAGAGTACTGAGCAGCAGAAGAAGCAAATACTGCTACTTTGCCAAATTCCTTCCCTAGATCCATTCATTCAGTTGCATCCCATATTGCACTTCAGGAAAATTGTGCATGCCTACTATGCGTTCTTCCTGAACAGCAGTACAGAATATACGTGACATTCTTTCGAATTGACAGAAACTGAGGAATTAAGAATCACGACAGATAACGGATTATAAACACCGGTCTGCACAATTACAAATTTTATTTAGTGTAACTTAATTTTAAACAATTGTAGCCAAATTCCAATTGTGTTTACCTTCTTTTTGTGTTTGAGACATAGGTTGTCATCAGACAAGTCAGTTTAAAAATATAACCTTCTATGTGTATGCTGTCAGTTAATTCCCACCTACCACTGTCCCAATAAATTTGCATACGCTTAGAATAGTTTGCTTTTAAAAATATTTGGACACTTGTTTGTGTATTATTAAAATCTGTCTCACTGACTTGTAACTTGTGATTCAAATCCCAGTAAAACAACAAGTGAATGAAGTGTTTGGATGACAGCTAACATTCCTATATCACATCAATGAGTCACTTACCCTCATGCCTTAGGATTTTGTAAGGCCAGTGGAAATAAATACGAGAACCAAAAATATTAGAGTACAAGAGTTACGTACTGCTACTACTATGAAGTAGGAGTATGATTTGAAGGGCTAGTTAATGTTAACTCTCCGTCATCAAAAATCGTAAACAAGGCAGTTGAGGTTCTTTTAAACCTCTTTCTAAAAATATTTCAGCACTGCTGAAGTACAAAACAGAATTCACTCAGGGTCATCATAACGAGAAAAAAACAAAGAAACTACACAAGGGCAAAACAATCAGCTGTTAAAAATCTTGTAAAAGAAATGAAAGGAAAACAGACTTTGGTGTGTAAGCACTATTCCATTTTTCAGACACTGAAAAAATGCCTTATGCAATGTTTATACATTACATAACATGTACTTGAAAATCCCATTAAAAACTTAAGCCAAATGTGGCTAGCCTGTGGAGTGGGGGGGGGGGGCACGCAGAGCTTGACAGGGGACAATACTCAGAAAGATATCAGAGGGACAGACATTGAGAATCAATTGGTTCAAAGGAGAGGTTTGAACTGACTGGGCCCTGCTGAAGGGCTGGGGTCAAGAGGGGGGTCTGTGTGGTCGCACCTGCTGGCTCCCATGGGTACCAGACACCCTCCCTCTACTCCCCACCTCATTTCTTAGAAAAAGGTGGTGTACATGGGACAGGATTCTCCAAAGAGGGGCTTAGGAAAAAAAAAGTTTCGGAACCGATGGAAAGCCCTACAAATCTTACACTTTTCGGCCTGGTGAGACTCCCCAATATCAAAACTACTACACTACATTGACTATATAACTACAAGAACTAGAACAACTATCTAAAACCGGTAAGCAAAGCTAGGGAGTGGAAGACAGCTATGCCACACTCCACAGTTCCAATGACCATCACGGGTGGTTAAGAAGGAACTGAGGGGCGCTGGGACGGCTGGCGTATATATCCAGCACCATGAAGGCGCCATTCCAGGGGGCTCCACAGCCAACCCACCAGGTGTTGCTAGGGAAAAATTCTCCAACAATCGTGCACTCGGCGCGTGCGCACCTAATTGGAATCTATATGAGCAAACACTTGAAGACTAGCGAATAGTAAAACTTAAGGTTATGAATAAAAAAGTTATGACTGTGACAGAATACAGGGAGAAGTCCTGTCTGCCCATCCCCCCATACACACACACGCACATACGGAATGACTTCCAAGGAAGAAAATGAAACTATAAACACAAAAAAAATTAAGACCAGCAATATGAGACCTTGTTGCTTCTGAGCACATAGCCAGTAAGAGGCAATGGTTGAGGAAGTATAAATTAATTCTTTATGTTCCTGTTGATTTAAATGTTTTGTTAACCAATAAATCACTTTAAAATAAAGTTTTATTTTCCCCTACTTGAATGTCTCAAAGTATATTACAAATATTAACAAATTAAGGCTCACAACATCCCAACACACTAAATGATTATTGAAATACTCATTAAGAATTTTGGAATAATTCATTTTTTCTTAAAAACTACTAAATAGTCATGGCAAGCAACAAAAATCTTGGCTAATAATCTTTCAAAACAAATATGAAATCAGTTCTTGGCAAGCGTGAAAAGTCCAAGACCTACTGTGAATCACTACTGCCACATTTAGAAATAAATAGATAATACATCTTGAGTCCACACTCCACCTGATAGGGATGTACACTGGTAATTCCCAGTAGTGTTTATGGGACTTGCCTGTGTAAATCCAATACATAGTGATGGGAAAATATGCTAATTTGTATTTGTCCAAGTTTGGTAAGTATTTAAGTGACATCACTCATTTCCAAGAGACACAGATAAAACTGGTCTTCAGAAGGTTGGAGTCACAAAACAAAATACATCAAAAATGAATTACATTTGATAATTCTAAATATTAATACTTTTTAAAATTATTATTTTGTTACAGGACAATACTTATACCAAAATTAAATCCTTCTGATTTTAAAGAGTTAAAAAGCTGGGCTAATGAATTAAAGATATGGCTTTTGGTTTGGATAATAAAATCTAATTCCAACCAACTATAACTGAACTGGCATTTGTGGATATACCAACACTACTCTAACCAAACTTGGAAACTATGGAAACTTGTTGTTGACGGTAAGAAATTTCAGTTCTTATAGAACCTGATCCAAAGCCCACTGAAGTCAATGGAATGACTCCCATTGGCTTCAAGGAGCTTGGGGATAAGGCCTGTACCCCCACAGATACTCTTCTAAAGATTCACCAAGGAAAATCACAAACATCATCGTGTAACAAATTATGTTTCCCCCATCAGGCAGCTGCTTTTCATTGAAATATAATTAAAAATTGCACCAAACTCTTCTGCTATGTTTCTGAGCAACAAACTGAAATCTATCAGGTAATCAAATGAAGAAATAGCTGGAGTAAAATCATGGGTGAAAATGGTACAGGAACATCAGCCTAAAGGCATTTACTGAAAATACTTCTAAGGAAGACTGAAGAGA
Source organism: Chelonoidis abingdonii (assembly GCF_003597395.2). NCBI lineage: Eukaryota > Metazoa > Chordata > Testudines > Testudinidae > Chelonoidis > Chelonoidis abingdonii. The sequence goes on from NC_133793.1 coordinate 3,312,877, forward strand.
TAGCATATAGGACTGAAATAACTACAGGCCAAATCTTATTTGATTAAATTTGTACACTTCCAAGAGGCAAGATATTGGTTCCTATTAGGAGTTTTCTTACCTGAATATGCACAGAGGGAGTGCAACAGCTGACTTTCGGCAAAAGATTATCTATTTGCCACACATTTCAAAATTATAAAATGAGAATAAAAAAATGTACAGCAAAAAAACAATGAAGACTTCTATTTTTTTTTTAGTCTGCCTGTAAAGTACAGCCTTAAATCCCTGACTAGATATTCAAACAGCTTTAAAGAGAAGAGAGAGGGTTTTTAACAGGTAAAATATTATTCAACTGCAGCTCAATAATACAAGGCAGATTTGTCTAGCAGATACTCTCCTCAGACTGGGGCTTGTTCCATGCACACTGGAGAGAACTTTCCAAAGGAAAAAAGATTCCCTTTCACAGGGCCCCTGACCTCTGCTTGGGCTCAGAAACCCAGTTTGTAGAACTCAAAGAAAATCCCATCACTACTGAAAAACATGACTTCATTCTAGGTTACAGAAAATTTAAAATAAAATGTGAAAGTGAAACAAGGAATCCAGTTTTAGAAGTTATTTTCAGCTTTCCAATTTCTTACCAACATTAGAAATCTTAAGCAATAAAACAAATTGTGTCTTGCCTCCTTCTCTGAAAGCCACTCTTCGGGATCAAGTATCAGAGAGCCATGTTCGTCTGGATCCGTAAAATCCGACAAAGAGTCCTGTGGCACCTTATAGACTAACAGAAGTATTGGAGCATAAGCTTTTGTGGGTGAATACCCACTTCGTCAGATGCATTCACCCACGAAAGCTTATGCTCCAATACTTCTGTTAGTCTATAAGGTGCCACAGGACTCTGTCACCCTTCGGGATGACATTAGACTATTTCTGAAGTAGCACAATCCATATTTCCTGAACGTTCCTCAAAGTAAAGTTTGCTTTAAAAATTATCCAGATAAAGCAGTGCTGGTTCAAGTTCTGGTCAGATAAACATATTTATGCTATTTTCATTGGTGCTGGATAGGATTCTACAAGCTAGAGTAAATGCTGCAGAGCACAAGTTTGTGTTATCAGCTAAATTTATGGAGATCTCTTTCAAATTCTCCATAGTATTTACAACAGAATAGTTATTTGTAAAAACTATGTTTTTAAAATAAAAAGTATGAGAAATGCTTAAAGACAAGCAGTTTACCTTTACTTGATAAAATTTTGTATCTGTCTACACTATGAGGAAAAGTTTTCAACTAGCAATAATCACACCTCAGATTAACTTCATTGGTTATGATACTGCGTACTAGTTGCTACGACAAGCCCATACATAACAACACAGCTAATTTGTTCTTGAAGTGTTTCCACCCACTAACTGTAGACAGTAAACTGAAGTAATCTTTTCTAGTTTTGTGAACTAGATCACATTTTGCATTGAACAGAAATTTTCATTAACTTGCATATATTTTAACTACCCACTAATTTGAAGAAAAATATTTAGTTCTTGATTTATTCACTTGCATTTACCAAGTCTCAAATTCACTGTTTTCAAAACTGACAAGTTATTCAATAAAATCAGTTCAAGTTAACTTTGATAACCTCAGGGATTCAAACTGAATTGTACTTTTCCCACTTAATCACTATGAATCAAATATAAGTAGCTTGCAATTGCCCCTTATTGCTACTAAACCTAATTTGTTCCACTTTAGTGACTAAAGGTCCTGTATCTACAAGAGTGATCTAGACACTTAGATAATTTCTTAATGTAGTAACATGGTGACAATGTAACTGACTATCAGAGAGCCTGTCACTAGCTGAGAAAAAATTCAAATTGAGACTTAAAAATTAAACTGAACATTATACCAAAAAATCCATTTGATAAACTGGGTCTGAACTCAAACCTTCGAAAATGTCATTGGAGTCTTATTTTTAAAAAGGATATTAAATCTCTTGATTTACTCACACTTTGCAACAGGCTTTGCACATGAATGAAACAAATGAAGCAGCAAATATATAACTAGTTCCTCCTGGTTTCAGAAAAATGCTTCACAGCACACAGAGTAAAAGCTAAAGCACTACCACTCAACTATTTCTCAAAAACAAAATTGAGTAAGCAAGTAAGTCAATACGTAACCTCTCCTTTCCTAAAGTAAAAGGTGAATTCTTTGCATTGTTATTAAACCATATGGTCTATTCCAGCTGAATGTGGAAATAGTCCGAGAGAAAACAGACTACTGAAACATTCCTGACGACCTAACAATTCACCACTGAACGTGTTCTGGCATTTTGCACTTCACAGTTCGAGATAAATCTTAGATCTACTACTTGAATACTCAGACCATCCAATGACATACACAAAAACACTGAAAGCTGTCCAAATACCATTAACACAGATCAGTTAGTTAGATAAAATTAAAAGAATTAATTAATAAGCTGAAGGCCTTTTAATTTTTTACACAAGATTCAAGCACAATTTTTTTCAACTAGGACTAAATCTTTCTAGACAAATTAGGTTATAGTTTTCTAATTGGCAGTCTGCTGTAGAAAATCAAGCATTTGATCTATGATCATAGATATATGGAACCCTATTGGATTTTGCCATGTTACCAAATTGCAAAGTTTTCTCAAAGGTGATCAAATTATATTGCTATTTTAAAAATAATTTTAATTTCTAATCTATCCACCACAGAATGTGCAATTAACTGTGCATTAAATTTGAATTTGATTGTAACATTAGGCTATATTATATCATCGATTCCTTAAGCTATAACTTTCAATGTTACTAAATTATTAGAACTTGATACTTTAAATTCAAATCAGATTTTTTTTAAATAATTGTGAAAATAGTTCACAGAAAACTGTTGCATTCACCACTATATGTGAAACACTTGGAACTAACCATCTATTGGTGACCATGCAGGTGATCCATAGGTGATAAATGTTTCCCCACAAACTAAAGCTATGTCTTCACTGCAAAAAAGGGTCTGTTGATACTGAGATAGCAAACTCATAAAATCCGGGGAACGAGGGGGGGCCTCTGTAGTTTTTAAACTGGATGTAGCTAGTCAAGATAACTCCACATTGGGGTACAGGATTGACCTTGACTAAATACATCCAAGTAAAAACTATCTGTGTGCGGTCTCCACTACGATTTGATATCAATATGGCTACCCTGAAGAAGACAGCCATAGTTTAGTCTAGTTCCCAGATAACATTACCCAGAGAACAGTAAATGGTAGTTCTTTAAATGGTAGTCACACAGAGTTTAAGAAGTGATTAGCAAAAACACAACCAACCAAATGAACAGTGTTCTCTGAAGGATCTTAAGACATCATCTTAAATTCACTCAGAAGCTAATGCTGGTGGAGAATTTCTCTCTCACTGCAAATATATTACATCAGTTCTTGGCTATCTGCACTGATGCCTCCAGGTTTTCAGGTAAAGTTTAAGATACTAGTTTTGACCTATAAAGCACTACATGGCCATGGACTTTCTTAATGGAGATACCACATCTCTCCCCCTGCCACACTGCTAGAATTTCATTGTGTAAGAGAAAAATATTGGCAGAAGCCCCTCAACTTTGGAACTCAATCTTTCCACTCTCCTTGGCAAGAAACAGGTAGAGTTTGCTCATCTTCCACACAGGCTGCAAAGCTGATCTTTATACTAGGGCTTTTGGGAATCAGGGTGCCGTCTAAAGAGGTGAACTGAGAAGAGGTGAAGTACTTCTTGCAGCTGTGTTATTCATTAGCGTGAATATCATGCTAGATTTGTCTGTTTTTTTGTGTTTTTAAACAAAATATTGAAGGCACCCAGAGTCTTATGTCCTTGTTCTTATAAATCCAAATAATAAATAAAAATAAGAAATTGGGATTAACTCCAGAGATAACCTACTTGCCACCCACCCCACTACTATAGTGAAGAGCTTTTAATCAAGATTAAATATGGCCTTTTGTTTCTGTAAAAATCATATCACTTCTGATTCAGACAGCTCCAGTTTCAACACTCCAACAGATGAAAACTCTATTGTAACTCACATAGTAACGAAGCGCCCTTGAATAAAGTTTAACTTTATAAGACAATTTGTTACCCTTCTCCCCAAGATATAGCTTGTTTTTTATTGTGGTCCTAACAAGCTACTGGTCATTAATACAGGAACTGTGAGGAAGAGAAAAATCAAATTATTATGTAATTTAAATGACATTTTCAACCTGCTATACAAAATTTTCTGAAACAGTAAGATTTTAGAAACCTACTTTTACTGTTTAATTAAAATATTAATACATCTAATAATTAACGTTCTTCCACCACAGTAGGCCCAAACAATTTTTGACCCATTTAATGAAATTAAGTTCAAAATTTTTTTTTTTTCAAGTCAACAAAACACTATTTTTGAAATGATGAAAAACGTTGAGAACCTCTGATTTATTTTCTGAGCCTTCTGGCTAATAAAACTCCACAGCCCACCTGTGCCACAATAACTGGCTTTCTGCATATAAAAGCCAGGGCCAGCATTAGGGGGTAGCACAGGGACGCCCATGAACCTACACTGCTCAGGCTTCAGCCCCATGTGACTGGGCTCAGAGACCTGGGCTTCAGCTTTCTGCCCTGGGCCCCATCAAGTCTAATGCTGGCCCTGCTTGGAGGCCCCCCGAAACCTGCTCAAGCCCCCCTAGGGGGCCTCGGACCCCTGGATAAGAACCACTGACATAACTGATTAGCTGATTGACTCATTTACATGCGAGTCCCTAAAATCAGTTCCATGGCAACAACATTTTAACATATTTAACTTAGAAGTTCACAAGTCCATCACCATCTTCACCCAAAAACGTGTTAAACTTAACATTAATCAATCTACTACTTACAAGCAACTGTTTGGTGCCACATGTTTCAGCTTTTCTAATCTGGATTTCATATTCCCATTTCCCAGTTCACTTGGTTCTTCTAACATTTCTATGCCAATACATCAACCTCAAATTTCTCATCTAATTTAGTTATTTTAAAACTGTGATGTTCTAGTTACATATGAGCATTTACCTTAATGTTGCACTTTGCTGCAAGCAAATATACTGTAGCCTTATAACTGATAACGTGATAGAACTGAAAAACAGAAGCTAAACAAGGTTTACATTAACATTTTATTAAGAAGTTTGTATTGACCTTAAGATACATGAATCAATAAACTTCCAAGACATTTACATAGTACAACCTCTCTTGAAAACAACATGATGTGAAACAAGACAAATTATTTTGGACATTGGTACAGTTTAAGGCGTTGATATTCAAACTCTTGTACAAAGTGGGTATTTTTTATTTCCTCTTTTACCAAAACCAGATTTTATTACGAAGAAATTGAAACTATGTCATAAGAACATATAAGAGGCCATTCTGGGTCACATCAATGGTCCATCTAGCCCAGTAATCTGTCTTCTGACAATGGCCAGTATCAAGTTATTCAGAGGGAATGAACAGAAGATCTATCCCCTTTCGTCTATGCCCAGCTTCTGGGAAACAGAGACTAGGGACACTCGCATGGTGTTGCATTCCTTTGCCATTCTGGCTAATAGCCACTGATGGACCCATTCTCCATATCCTCATAATATAATGTACTCAACATGAAAGTAACGGTAGTCAGCAAAACTGGCTAGGAGTTTTTTAAAAATATGTTCAGATTGTTGAAATTCAGGCTTAATAATATGCCACCAGATCAATACAATCCACAGCCTCATAAAATGGATCTGGCTCAGTCATATCCCTTACTAAACAGGGCAACAATTAATATCATCCAGACTAATTTTTCCAGGACCAAATCCAGCATTAATTTAACTCCTTGCATCAGTCACAAATGTAAGCGTCTGTACAGCAAAAGAGATGACTCTTTACACAGGAGAGTTCAAACCCATTTTCATGTTTACCAGTTATGGGTGTCTTTTAGAAGTAAAAGAATTACAATCTTAAATTCCTGAAGCACTATTTGTTATCCAGCTACCTGATATGCACTGAATAAGTACAGCCTAAGACAAAACTTTCCTCCTGGCTTTCCCTGTGAGTGTTTATGAAGGGAACCACTTGGAGGTAATATCTTTTAATACATTGAAACCTAAATTTCCATTGTCAAGGGAGTTTCAGACAGCAGTGAGTGTCACATCCTATATCTAATATATGGAGATATACCTATCTCATAGAACTAGAAGGGACCTTGAAAGGTCACTGAGTCCAGTCCCTTGCCTTCACTAGCAGGACCAAGTACTGATTTTTTGCCCCAGATCCCTAAGTGGCCCCCTCAAGGATTGAACTCACAAACCTGGGTTTAGCAGGCCAATGCTCAAACCACTGAGCTATCCCTCCCTTCTCTACATACTCCTAAATCACAAAAGCTAGCTTTCAAGATAAGTGGGGCAGCAAAGACTTTTGATCAGACTGCTAATTTAATCCAAATCCACCCTACAGTAATGGATAGTATTTTCACTCTGGACTCATGCTCACAAATGCTACACAATGACTGGAAAAGCGTATCGGCTGCCTCTGGAAGTGGTGTGAGGAATGCCAGGAGCTGGGAGTCCTGGTGCCACAGATGAAGAACATAGATAACACAATCATTACCCCAAGAGCCAGAATCATGTGGAGAGGATACTGAAGGATGCCATTCGCTGACAGTATGTGGAAAACCTGAAGCGGAAACCGGACCGGGGCAAGGCGTTCAAGGTGACTTGCAAGTGGGATGCCAGCAACCACTTCCACCATTCCAGAGGCTGGCAACTGTGACACATCATCCAAGACCGCCTGATCAGAGCCATCCCGTCACCTGCACGGAAGGTTGACATGAACTTCACCATCCCAGGACTGACAGACAACTGCAACAGGACAGTGTCATCATCAACAAGACTGGAAGAAGGTGATCATGGTGGACGTCACAGTGTCCCTTGAGAACAGGACCCCGGCCTTCTGCCATGCCCGAGCTTGAAAGCTGGAGAAATATGCCCCTCCAACACCTTGAGAGCTAACGGTTACCAGGTTCAGACCCATGCTGATCACTGGAGCCCTGGTCAATGGGCCCCAGTAATGAGCAAGTGTTGAGGGAATGCGGAATCGGTAAACAGCTTGGCTGATGTTCCTCGATCATCTCATGGCATCCTACACCATGAGTTGCCACATCTACATAGAACACATCACCGGACATCGGCAATGATGAGCTGGAGTGCCAATGAGAAGCGCAGTAAGAAAAGTAACTGAAATACTTCCCTGATGGATTATATTTTCTAAACGGACAACCTACCCTAATTCTCAATTACTGAGGGACAATCTTTGCTCATTTATATATTTTGCTTTCCACAACCAACTCCCTGTACAATTTTTTATTAATGATATACTCGAATACTTGGATGCTAATATCTAAACTGTAGTCTTAAATTTATTCACCTAAATTTGGGTTACTGCTGATTATGTACCATATGACTTTTAAAAACAAATTTTATATTTGCAGATAATTCAAGCACTATATCCAGATGTACAGACTCTCTTTTCTCAACCTGTGTACTATATAATTTTAAAATTAGCTTTAATAAACGTTTTCAAAAAGTGTTCTTATCAAAAATACACATGTAATAACATGAGGGAAGCCAAAAACTATATGAAATACACGGTGCATAAATGCTGAGTAACTATATACTAGTCATAATTTGTAATAAGATCATGCAATAAAATGAAAACATTAAATACTTTTCATTGTGAGCATGGTTACACAATGAACAGAGCAGGCTACAATTACACAAAGTTTTAAAAAAGATTCTAAAGTCCATCAGTGACATAACTGCTAATAATGTGTCTCATTTTTTTTATATAATAGATGTTAGCAAGTGCTCACTTTATCAATCGCTGAGCCAAGGTAATATTTTATTGTATCAACAGAAGTTGGTAAAAGAGACAGGCTTTTAAGCTACACAGATCCCTTCCTCAATGACTATCAATCTCATAGGACAGCTTCCATTTTCATGGCAACAACATCTCAAAGGACTCATCATATGCCAGTTTGCATAATATAGCAACCACTATTTGGTCTGGAATATTTCATTTATGAGATACACCATTCTTTTTTACCATGTGCAGACACCTCTGGAGAACAAAATATAACATTCTGCTATATCTCCTATGATTAAGGTTCTATCAATAGTACCTGCAATTATTTTAGTTTAGTAATTAGCCATCACTAAACTGAAATAATGCCAGACAAGACTTGTCCTGATCAAATTCACACATATTAAGATTAATAAGCAAATAAACAGGAAATCATACAATTTCTTAACCAACATACACAACATTGTGTAAGCAAAACTTTGCAAAATTCCTCTCACCCAGAATGCATATTAAGCTGTTTCAGTAAAATCTTTTCCCCGACCCCAAAATCATCATGATAGAGGAGAAATAAATTCTGCGGCCAGACTGGTAAATTCTACAGAACTGCTATACCACCAGCTTCTTTTTAACTGAACAAGGTTTATGATGCAGTGCTGGTAAAAGACAAGGGCTACAGATATCCCATAAGAGAGATGTCTTACTCCCCCAAGAACTGCAGCAAGGGTTTGACAGGCAGGTTCATGATATTACTGTCTCACACTCCCCGGGCTCAGGGGCTGCCTGAAACAACTTCTAGAAACTGTACATAACAATGGTGCTTGTTACCAAGGCGAAGCCACTCCCGGGGGTCAGAGCAGAGCTGACTCTTGATCCCGTCCCCACTTCGGTCAGTATTTCAGGACGGCTTCCATGGGTCCCCAGCTCAGTGAGACACACTCCGGGGTCAGCCCGGCACCTCTTTCCTCACCCCAAGCCCCGCACAGAGGCTGTGCCCCCCTAGTACTCCCCAGGCCCCGCACCTAGCCCACCCCTCAGATCTGTGTCCCTGCCTTCGATTCACGCCAGCGCCCACTGAGCCCACCCCCCAGAGACACCCCCACAGCGCTCAGCCGCCGAACGGGCTTCCTCCGCCCCAGTCCCACGGCCCTGGGAAGTGCCCGTTGCCCCCACCAGCAGGGCTCGGAGCTCGGCTCCCCCGCGCGGGCCGCCCTACTGCCTCAGGTGCCCCCGCCCTCACCTGCGCTGCCGATTTCCATTCATGGAGCTGGGGGCGGCCGTTCTCAGGCTGCGGCTCAGGATCCTGCCTCTCCCCACAGGGCCGGGCGCTGCCCCCTCTCTCCCCGCGGCGCCGAGTCCGGCCGGCCGGCCGGCCCGGGGAGCGGGGCTGGGAGGCCTCCCTCCCCTCAGCCGGTGCCGGCCGACCTCAGGCGGCGCGAGCTGGGAGCGGGAGCCCAGGAGCGGAAGTTGCGTGGCCGCCAGCAGCCCCGGCTCGCGCTCCCTCGCGCTCTCTGTGTCTGCCTCTGCCCTACCGCGCGCCGGAAGCGCCACCCACCCCCGCCCACGCGCCGGTCGCGCTCACTTCCGGCTCCGCCCCCGGCCGTTAATCCGTGACGCGAAGAAAGGGCGTGCCCGGAAGTGGTAAAAACAGAGGGCGAGGCGGGTGAGGTGACGCAAAGGGGGCGGGGGGGACCTGACATGGAGCTGGCACTGCCGTTGGCGGGCGGTGGGCCGAGCCCGCTAATAGCCTGGTGCCCCGGACGCCTGGGTTCCGCGGATAGTGTCCCCGGCTCTGGCCAGTCGGACGCCTGGGTTCCGTTCCTGGCCCGGGGCAGGAGTCCGGATGCCTGGGCTCAGTTCTCGGCCCCGGCTCAGTCCCTCAGCGGCGGAGCTGTCAGGGGAGGCTGCGGCGAGTCTCCCGTAGTGTCAGAGGCACCAGCAGCCTGACTGGGGGTGGGGGCGGGGTGACCAGACAGCGAGTGTGAAAGGTCCGGACAGGAGGTGGGGGGTAATAGGAACCTATTTAAGAAAAAGACCCAAATATCGGGCCTGTCCCTATCAAAGCGGGACATCAGGTCACCCTGGGCGGGGGGGAGGGGGGCGTTCTGAGCAGTTTGCGCTGGGGCACCCTGAGTCATTTCCGCTCAGCTGGTTTTGTACCGGTTTGTTGTTCCCACTTCCATGCAGGGGTCTTCACCAGGCTTTTTACCAGCGAGGCGAGAAAACCTGCTTAGCCTGATGGTCCCAACGTGCCTGTGCCCGCTTTGCACTTTTGCTTGCTCTCTGTGGCTAGTGTGACAAGTTGGGGGTTGGGTTTTGTCTGTACCATTTCTGAGTTTTGGATAATTGTATGAAATGTATTAGGAAATGACTGGCATAACAAGCCTGTACGTGTGTGGATGTCCCATGAGTTAGCAGAGTTGTCATGTCTCTGGTGAACGATCAGCGCTCAGTAATTGCTGCAAATAAAGCGCTTGCGGACGATAGATTCGCTCAGTGTGGGAGAAGACGCTTCCTCCATCTGTGTGAAGGAAAGTGGGGGTTTTGAGGGTAAAGGAAAATTACTAAAAGGTAGAACAAAAGCAGCAGCAGATGCCAGATGGCGTCTGTAAAGGGCCTGAGAGAGGGGAGGGGGGAGAGCTGCCCAGGGGAAAGCTGTTTGGCCCAGATTAAGATAAGGGAGGCAGTTTGTGGGGTGCAGAGAATCTTGTCTACCTACAGAACACAGATGATCTCCCAAGGGAATGGGAAGCTACTGAAGCGTTATGTTTAAGCTGTCCAGTTGTTTTGTATGATCCATACTCTCCTGTGCTTTACATGATTAAATATAAAGTAGATTGAACAAAGTGTATGTGGACTGATTCACAACTATTGCATGCCCCTGAGAGAGTTAAACTTCACACCTGTTGCATGAAGTTTTGGCAGAGGAGTTGTGTGTAAATACACAGGAGTGTGAAGGGTCAGGTTGGGCCCAGAGAGTCTAGGTAGCTGGGTGCCAGATCTGCACCGTGTGTGTGTCTAGGGCCCCTGAGATTAGAATAGTGGCTGGACTCCATTCAGACTCCAGGAGCTTGAAACAGCCTGGGGATCCATAGCACATAGGCTTTGTCTACACTGGCAACTGGACGATAAAGCTTTTGTCTTTCAGAGGTGTTTAAAAAAGATCACACACACCTCAAAAGAAAAGTTATGCTAACAGTAAGCAAAACGCAGGAGCATCGACAAAGCAAAGGCAGCTTGTTGGGGTGGAAGCTCTTTCCTGCTGACAAACAGTGGCGGCACAGCTGTAGCAACACAACTGTGTCGCTAAAAGCTGTGTGCTGTAGACAAGCCCTTATTCTCCTAACTCTAGAAGCAGTCTTAATACGGAGGTGCTTGCTAGGATCTGTTCACTACTAGTTCTAGTGCAGTTGCACCCCAGCTTGTAAACAGAACATGATGACTCAAACCCAGAAAGGAGAGAGTTTAATTAGAAAACAACAAGGGGGAGGGGAAAGCGATGTGGAGCTAAATTAACTGGTTAAGGCAAGTGAGACAGTACTAACCCACAAGAGACAACTTTTAGGCTCAGTGAATTTATTCTGCCCCCTTATTTTATTGTACAGTACTTCCACTGATGGTCCTGTTTAAATGAAGTGAGGGAATTTTAAAAACACCTTCACCTTTTATTTCCTCTTTGCATTTGTCTCAGCTTAAATCTATGAAAATTAAAGTCAGTTTCACTTTTGCTTGGGTTCCCTTTCAGGTTTTCAGTACTGTACCATTTGAGATGCAGTGCTTCTGTGTTTTTAAAATAGCTGTCTTGTCTCGTAAGCTGTGGACACACTTATATTAGTCTTTATTTTTACCACATTTAAATTTTGGCATAAAGTGAACTGTGTGCCTTTAAATCATTGGCAAAAACAAGAGGAAGTAGCCTGAATTTTTCCGGAATATACATAAAATGCATCAGCATCTGAAGGTGTCTGTCTTTAAAGGGTGGATGAAGTGATGCCTGTCACGGAGTCTGGCCCTGCACCCCTCTTCCTGGGACCCACAGTGACTTTTATCCAGCCAGTAAAACAGAAGGTTTATTGGACAGCAGGAACACAGGTTACAGCAGAGCTTGCAGGCACAGTCCGGACCCCTCCACTGAGTCCTTCTGGGGGTTCAGGGTGCTTGGATCCCAGCTAGGATCCCCTGAATTCCTCCCCATAGCCCAAACCCAAACTGTCCTGCCTCTCCTCCTCCGGCCGACAAAACACCCTTTGTTTCCTTCTCCTCCGCCCAGCAGCTCCCCCTCCCCCCTGCCGGCTCACATTACAACCTGACTACCTGTCCCTCACCTACAGACATCCCCTGCTTTCCCGTTCCCCACACAGACAGTCCCTACTCCATCACAGCGCTCCCCCCTTCGGAACTGAACTGAGCGGGGTCCCTCTGCCCAGTGACCTCGGGAAGTTCAGGGCCCCCTCTCCGGGACAACGCGTCCGCTATCAGGTTGGCACTTCCCTTCACATGGACCACGTCCATGTCATAGTCCTGCAGGAGCAGGCTCCACCTCAGGAGCTTGGCGTTGGCTCCTTTCATCTGGTGCAGCCAGGTCAGGGGAGAGTGGTCTGTGTACACGGTGAAGTGTCGCCCAAAGAGATATGGCTCTAGCTTCTTAAGGGCCCACACCATGGCCAGGCATTCCTTCTCGATGGCCGCGTAGTTTTGCTCCCGGGGTAGCAGCTTCTTACTCAGGTACACGATGGGGTGTCTCTCCCCCTTTTCATCCTCCTGCATTAACACCGCCCCCAGTCCCGTGTCTGAGGCGTCGGTGAACACCATAAAGGGTTTGTCAAAATCTGGGTTCACCAGAACTGGGCCACTAACCAGAGCCTCCTTCAGCGCCCGGAAAGCCTCCTGGCACTGCTCAGTCCAGATCACCTTGTCTGGCTTCCCCTTTTTGCACAGTTCAGTGATGGGGCCGGCTATGGCGCTAAAGTGGGGCACGAACCTTCGATAGTACCCCGCCATCCCAATAAAGGCCTGGACCTGCTTCTTGGTTTGGGGAGCAGGCCAGTCTCTGATCACCTCCACCTTGGCGGGTTCTGGCTTCAGGCAGCCGCTCCCCACCCGATGGCCCAGGTAAGATACTTCCGCCATCCCCACCTTGCACTTCTCAGCCTTTACGGTTAACCCAGCCTCCCGAATTCGGTCCAGGACTTGGGTAACCTGGGACACATGGTCCTCCCAGGTCTGGCTGAAGACGCAGATGTCGTCAATATAGGCCACGGCAAAACTCTCCATCCCCCTCAGTAGCTGATCCACCAGGCGCTGGAAGGTGGCCGGCGCTCCCTTGAGGCCAAAGGGCAGGGTCAGAAACTCGTAGAGCCCCAGAGGGGTGATAAAGGCCGATTTCAGCCTGGCATCTGCGTCCAGCGGCACTTGCCAGTAGCCCTTGGTAAGATCCATGGTGGTGAGGTACCGAGCACCTCCCAGCTTGTCTAGGAGCTCGTCAGGCCTGGGCATGGGGTAGGCATCAGATACGGTGATGGCATTGAGCTTTCGATAGTCCACACAGAACCGAATTGACCCATCCTTCTTGGGGACCAGCACCACTGGCGAGGCCCAAGGGCTGGAAGACTGCTGGATCACCCCCAAAGCCAGCATGTCCCTGACCTCCCTTTCCAGATCCTGGGCAGTTTTACCAGTGACCCGAAAAGGGGAGCATCTTATAGGGGGATGTGACCCGGTCTCCACCCTGTGGACAGTCAAATTAGTGCGTCCAGGCTGGTTGGAAAACAGCTGTCGGTACAGATGCAGCACCCCTCTGATCTCAGCGTGCTGGGCCCTGGTCAGCTGATCAGAGAGGGGAATTGCCTCCAGGGGGGAACCAGCTTTTGTCCCAGGGAATAGATCCACCAAAGGGTCATCTCCCTGCCCCTCCCAGTGTCCACACACGGCCAACACCACATTCCCCCTGTCATAGTATGGTTTCATCATGTTCACATGGTACACCCGCCGGTGATGTGCCCGGTTTGACAGCTCCACCACATAGTTTACCTCATTCAGTTGCTTGATAACCTTGAAGGGCCCTTCCCAGGCGGCCTGGAGTTTGTTTTTCCTCACAGGGATGAGAACCATCACCTGATCCCCGGTGGCAAAGGCACGGGCCCGGGCCGTGCGGTCATACCAGACCTTCTGCTTCCTCTGGGCTCGGGCCAGATTCTCCCTGGCCAGGCCCATGAGCTCGGCCAGTCTTTCCCGGAAGGTCAGGACATACTCCACCACTGACTCTCCCTCGGGAGTGGCCTTCCCCTCCCATTCATCTCTCATCAGGTCCAGGGGCCCCCTTACTCGCCTTCCATACAACAGTTCGAAAGGCGAAAACCCGGTAGACTCCTGGGGTACCTCCCTGTACGCGAACAGCAGGTGAGGTAAGTATTTGTCCCAATCCTGCGGGTGCTGGTTCATAAATGTTTTTAGCATCATCTTCAGCGTCCCGTTGAACCTTTCCACCAGCCCGTTGGACTGGGGGTGATACGCTGAGGCCCAGTTGTGCTGCACCCCACATTTCTGCCATAAGGACCGGAGCAGGGTCGACATGAAGTTGGACCCCTGATCCGTTAAGACCTCCTTGGGGAACCCCACCCGGCTGAAAATCGTCAGCAGCGCATCTGCCACTGTATCTGCTTCGATAGAGGACAAGGCCACCGCCTCGGGGTAGCGAGTGGCAAAATCCACCACCACCAGGATGTATTTTTTCCCTGACCGGGTCATCTTGCTGAGAGGTCCCACTATGTCCATGGCCACCTTCTGGAAAGGTTCTTCTATGATGGGTAAAGGCCTCAAGGCTGCTTTCCCCTTGTCCCGGGCCTTCCCCACCCTCTGGCAGGGGTCACAGGATTGGCAGTACTGTCGGACCTGGGTAAAGACCCCAGGCCAGTAAAAGTTCTGTAGCAGCCTCTGCCTGGTGCGCCGGATTCCCTGGTGTCCTGCGAGAGGGATGTCATGGGCCAGGTACAGCAGCTTGTGGCGAAACTTCTGGGGAACCACCAGCTGCCTCCTGATCCCCCATGACTCTACCTCCCCTGGGGGAGCCCATTCTCGGTACAGGAACCCCTTCTCCCACAGGAACCTCTCCTTGCAACCTCTCCTCAGGGTCTGTTCCGCACTAAGGTCAGCCTGGTCCCTGGGCTTCCGCAAGGAGGGATCTTTCTGCAACTCCGCCTGGAACTCAGCAGCTGGGACAGGGATGGGGACCAGCTCTCTCTTGCTGGCTGGGTCTGAGGCCGCAGCCTCTCTGAGCCGTGCCCCTGGGCATTCCCTGCCCCCCAGGTTAGGGTCCTGCACCTCGGGCCGAGTACCTTCCCCGTTGTCGGGGTGCAGTGCCCTTTGCCGACTCTGACTACGAGTCACGACCAGGGCACTCTGAGTGCTACTAGGCCAGTCCTCAAGGTCCCCTCCCATTAACACGTCTGTGGGCAAATGTGGGTGTACCCCCACGTCCTTGGGGCCCTCCTTGGCCTCCCACTTCAGATGTACTCTCGCCACGGGCACCTTGAATGGGGTCCCGCCCACACCCATCAGGGTCAGGTAGGTGTCGGGCACCATCCGATCTGAGCCCACCACCTCGGGCCGGGCAAGCGTCACCTCTGCACCCGTGTCCCAGTACCCAGTGACCTCCCTCCCATCTACCTCCAGGGAAACAAGGCACTCTTTCCGGAGGGGCAGCCCCGCGCCCACCCGGTAAACTAAGAACCCGGAGGCTGGCGCTTCCAGCCCCCCAGAGGAGCTGACCTGGGGACCTCCTCCCTCCTTCATAGGTGGTATGTTGCCAGCCCCCCTTTCCCGGGAGGGTAGCCCATCTTCCGATTGGGTTTTTACCCAGTCCACCCTCTGCGGGTTGGGTCTGCTTGGTCTGTCCCTGAGCTTGGGGCACTGGGCCCGTATGTGGCCTCGTTGGCCACATTGATAGCAGCCCATGTCTCGTGGGTCCCCTGGAGTGGGTCGGAGGGACCTGACACTGGATGTTCCCCCTTTGGGGGGGTTCTCCATAGGCCCCCGCTGGGAGGTCCCATGATGACTCTCTCTCTGCGCTGAGGCAGGCCTGCTCCTTCGAGACTCCTCCCTGCCATCCCCTGCCCGACTGTCCACAAATTGGTCGGCAAGTTGGCCTGCGTGCTGCGGGTTCTCCGGCTTCTGGTCCCTCAACCACAGCCTCAGGTCGGACGGGCACTGCTCATACAGGTGCTCCAGTATGAACAGGTCCAGCAAGTCCTCTTTAGTTTGGGCCCCAGCTGTCCACTTGCGGGCATACCCCTGCGCCCGGTTGACCAGTTGTAGATATGTGATCTCACGGGTTTTACGCTGACTCCGGAACCTTTTCCGGTACATCTCAGGAGTCAGCCCAAACTCGCGGAGCAGGGCCTGTTTGAACAGTTCGTAGTCCCCCGCCTCCGCCCCTTTCAGTCGGCTGTACACCTCCACGGCCGTGGAGTCCAGTAAGGGGGTGAGAACTGCGATCCTGTCTGCAGGGCCAACCCCTTGCAGCTCGCAGGCATTCTCAAAGGCCGTCAGGAAGGTATCTATGTCCTCCCCCTCCTTACGCCGGGGCAGCAAGCGCTTATCAAAGTTCGGTGTAGGCTTGGGTCCCCCCTCACTCACCGCAGCCGGGGCCTCACGGCTCCTCAGCTGGGCCAGCTCCAGCTCGTGTTTACGCTGTTTCTCCTTCTCCTCCAGCTCATGTTTACGCTGTTTCTCCTTCTCCTCCAGCTCATGTTTACGCTGGTTCTCCTTCTCCTCCAGCTCATGTTTACGCTGGTTCTCCTTCTCCTCCAGCTCATGTTTACGCTGGTTCTCCTCATGTTTACGCTGGTTCACCTTCTCCTCCAGCTCTTGCCTCTTTAACTCGAGCTCCTCCCGTCTCAACTTCCTTTCCTCTTCCAGCCACGGCTGCTCCACAGCTGTCGAGCGTCGCCGGGAGGATCCCCTGCTGGGGGGTGAGCTTCGCTGCCAG
Organism: Chelonoidis abingdonii; assembly: GCF_003597395.2. Classification (NCBI taxonomy): domain Eukaryota; kingdom Metazoa; phylum Chordata; order Testudines; family Testudinidae; genus Chelonoidis; species Chelonoidis abingdonii. The sequence continues at coordinate 3,329,720 of NC_133793.1, forward strand.
GATCCCCTGCTGGCCGGGGGGGTCACGGTGCCCTCGGCATTCGCTGGGCTCCTCCCCGCCCTTCCCCTAGGGCTAGGAAGGGGGGGTCTCGGGAAGCCCTCATCCGCCGTCTGACCACTCCCCGGGGGGACAGGCACTGGTGACTGCGCTGCATCTGCCTGGCTGCTTCCCTCAGAGACAGGGTTCCGGTCTCCCTCCTCCAGCTGGGCAATCAGCTGGTCCTTCGTCAGTCTCCCTGTGCGCAGCCCCCTCTGCTTGCACAGCTCCAGCAGGTCACACTTGCGCCGCTTGGCGTACATCTTCCTGCTGGCCACTCACAGGCCGGGGTGCTCGCCGCTCCCCACGGTTTCCGGGGGACCCCTAGTGCACCAGCCCTTCTTGAGGTCACCACCTCTCTGCCAGGGTCGAGCTGCAGACTCCTCCGCCCCTGGGACCGCTCGCTGCAATCCCCCGGGGGACCCTGTTACTGCAAAGTCCTTCTCACTGGGCACACACTCCCAGGGGTTAATCACCCCTTCGTTTTACTGCTCCCCAGTCACTTACTGCAGGAAGCGCCGTCCACGGGGTGCAGTATATCCCACCGCTGCCACCAAGTTGTCACGGAGTCTGGCCCTGCACCCCTCTTCCTGGGACCCACAGTGACTTTTATCCAGCCAGTAAAACAGAAGGTTTATTGGACAACAGGAACACAGGTTACAGCAGAGCTTGCAGGCACAGTCCGGACCCCTCCACTGAGTCCTTCTGGGGGTTCAGGGTGCTTGGATCCCAGCTAGGATCCCCTGAATTCCTCCCCATAGCCCAAACCCAAACTGTCCTGCCTCTCCTCCTCCGGCCCACTCCAAAACCCCTTTGTTTCCTTCTCCCCCGCCCAGCAGCTCCCCCTCCCCCCTGCCGGCTCACATTACAACCTGACTACCTGTCCCTCACCTACAGACATCCCCTGCTTTCCCGTTCCCCACACAGACAGCCCCTACTCCATCACAAGAGGAAGTAACCTGAATTTTTCCGGAATATACATAAAATGCATCAGCATCTGAAGGTGTCTGTCTTTAAAGGGTGGATGAAGTGATGCCTATGTGCAGTTTATAGTCCAGATTATTAATGTTGGAAGCTGGCAGGATGAAATATACTAAGAGACATGTTATTCCCTTAGTAGATGTGTAGAGTGTTCCTGCAGTAAACCGTCAGGAGTAATATTTTTTTTCCTCTTTTCTTTTAAAAACAAACCAATCCACAGTGGGAAATGGATACACACTTATCAACATTTGCATGGCTGTAGCTCCCCCCAACAACCCGCCTGAATTACTTGTAAGGATCCTACTTCAATGGTGGGGAAAATAAGGCTTGTGGAATAAAACTCTTGGAAAAGAAAGTAGGAGTAGAAGCAGAAGAGTGTTCAGCTGTTCTCAGTTCTCATATATGGTGCATGCTGCAGAAAAAAAGTCCACAGCCATTTTTGTGTTTCCCCTCATCTGCACTTGTTGCCATCTCTTCCTGCTTTAATCAACAATGCCCAGTGCTTGCTGCCAGCCCCAGCTGATACTCTTGCAGTGTTTGACTCTAGCTGACCAGTTTCTTCAGTAATTTAGGACAGGATGATTTCCTCCCAAGACCTGGGAAAAGCAACATAGCAAGTTCCTGAAAATGTCTTTATATGCAGAGAAGCCAACTGCTGTTCTTGGAATTAAAGCTGGTGCTTACTGCACTGCCAATGCGGGGGGAGGAGGAGGAATACGCTTTGTGCCATGCTAAACACATTGAAAGCTATAGCCAGGGCAATGTATATTAAGCAGCAGGCTGACAGTGAAATTAATACCTGATTTTACATTGATGATTTGTAGACAAGCTGTTAGGAATAAAGAACTGGATCACATACCAAAAAAAACCCCCATGGATAAAGGCCTTGTGGCTTTGAATAGGGTGAGAGGAGGAGGTGAAACCTCTATCATCATGAAACTAGGCCCACATAAATGACACCAGTAATGGGGGGAAATCCCAAATGTCTGAACGAAACCCTCCCTCTACTTAAAAACATGCCAAAACATTTTCTGACACAGGCAGCCCAGTATCAGAGCAGGACATAATGTTTCTGGAGCAGGGTAAACCACAGCTGCTTGTGGTTTATGATAAACTTCCAGCCCAAGGCAGATTAAAGTGGGATTCTAACAAAATGCTATTCTGTCTCACAACTGAAAAGCAGTGGTGACTTCCATCCTCTTATTGACCTCAATGTTAAGGTTTTCATCTGCACCCAAAAGTCAATGCATAAGTAACCTTAACACGTAAATAGAAGTGCTACTTTGCAATAGTTGAAGCCAACTTCTGCTGTTATCCCAGCTCCCCATTGCTATATCACTGCTCCAAGGGCTCCAGTCAGAGATTTACAGCAGTGGAGGCACATGGCACACACCTGTATACACAAAATGCTTGCGTTGGAGCTCAAAGAGTTGCCAAAGCTGCTACAATTGTAATTGGGTAAGCAAGGCTCACACCCACTGCATGCTGCACCAAATTGCTCTGCACTTCTGCAGCGACAGCACAGATAGCACTGACATTTTAGTTGTGCCTGGCAAAAACCCACAAATAGCCTCAGTATTCTTCCACTGTCCTCCCTGCTTAAGGCTCTGCACTCAAATCCATATGCTAATTCACTTCTGAAACTAAGCATTTGCATATATAGATATATATAAAATGGGTGAAATCTGAGTGCTTAGGGCAGAAGAGTGGACGAGGAACTACTGGGAAAGCAGATGTACCCACTGAAACTGCAGTGGTGCAGGGAGTGTTGTGTGTGAATGCAGTGGACTTGGTACAGCTCAAACAGGATGGCTAGTATGGACTCTGCATGACGACTAGTCACAATACAATTCTCTAGTGTAGACAAGGCTAAGATACCAAGCACCTCTGCCAGCCCATTGGGTTTTTGCTACCACAGATACCCAAAGGGGAGCATACCTACAGCTAAGGGCCTTTGAACAAGCTTGCCGAGGGCATCAGTTGTATAAATGAAGGTGTAACAGTCATTGTGGAATGCAGGAAGCAGAGACAAAGCAACAAGTTGAGGAACAGGAAAGGTTTTGTGGAGGCATAATGCCAGTGCTGGAAGAGACACCAAACCTAAGAGGAACTGAGTCAGAGGGAAGAGCAGGTGCAGTCAAGTTCAGAGAGTGAGAGAGACGCTGACTCCTCCACAACAGTAGACAGAGAGAACCACTCCACGCAGTAATGCAGTTTAGAGAATGATCTTTGTTCCCTGGACCCTAGTCTATAACATGGGTCTGGATTAAAAAAGGTCATACCCCTGCCACCTGGCCATCAGTAGCCACAGCCTCCAGTTGCTGCTGCTACTACAATGATTACAAGATGTCCCCTAAAACTGAATATTTGGACTATGCCATAAGCTTACACTGGCTCCTTCATCCATTTTAAGCAAATCCCTGAACTGTGCTACAAGCTTGGCCTAGACCAAAGAACTCGAGTGATGAAGATGGTCTTTAGATATTCACAACACAACCTTAACACTGACCTTTGGGTTATCTTCATATTGTTCCACTTGTGCAAGACTCCTGAGAGGCTGGGGAATCAGTTTGACAAGGATAAAGGCTAGTCCCTTTAACACTGTTTTTAATATCGAACCTGCAAGATTTTCCAAAGCCTGCCAAGACTTCAGGCTCACCATAAGCCTAAAAAAAGACAATGTACCAAGGCATTGAAGCAGCATTCTCCACCAAGATCAACAACTTGAAGCGGAGAACAATATTATCCACAATCCACTAGTGCAGTCAGCCACTCACTTGAAACAGAACTCAACAGCCGCATTGGAAAAGCCGCCACTACTGTATCTAGACTGAGCAAGAGGGTCTGGCAAAACAACAAACTGACAGAACACACAAAGATCTGTGTGTATCATGCATGTGTTATCAGCACACTTTTGTATGGGAGCAAGCCATGGACCTTATATTCTCATCAGAAAGAGGTTCAAGAGCTTTCATGTGCGGTGCCTTTGTCAAAACTTTGGAATCTCCTGGAGGAACAGTGTCACCAACACTGAGGTGCTCAAATGGGCCAGCAAACCCAGCATGCAAACACCCCTCTAACGGAGACACCTCTGCTGGCTTAGGCATGTGTATTGAATGAATGATGGGTGCATCCCAAAGGACATCCTCTACGGCAAACTGACATCTGGAAAAAGACCCAAAGGGTGCGTGCAAGCGAGACCTCAAAGAAATGGATGTGAATGTGAATAACTGGAAAGATCACACTGAAGACCACAGCTTTTATTGAACAGTGTGTGCTCTAGAGTAGGTGCAGGGACTCCCTCGCACCTACAGAAGCAAAACAGATGAAACGATGTACTGCTAAACATGCTTTAGATTTGCCACGGACCTTCTCTGCTGCCTCAAGCAGTGGGAGTTGCATCATTAGCAGCATTTATCCTCTGCTTGGAAAGCTATTCACTGTAGGAAAACTGCTGTACAATATTATTGAGGTAAGTCTCGTTATAGGTCTGACCAGCTCTGCACCTCTCAGCTGCTTTTTGGACACAAGGTCACATTTCCAAATTTTAATTTAGGGGGTGCTCATTTCAAACAGGGCTTTTCAGTTGAGCACTACTCAGCCTGGCAAGTCTGGGTGAGTGGTGCTCCTAGGGAAGATGGTTACAACATGGGAGAATGTCTCAAACACTAGGAGTGGAGCTTCAGAGCGTAGCTCTGAGAGAACACAAGTTACAGGATCTAGACTTTGCTCATGGAACTAAGGGTGTCAGCTGCCCCCACTGGAGCTGGTTGGATCAAGTTTGCGCTTCACACCCGTTAATCCAAGAATTACATGGTAAAATGACTCAAAAACTGGAAACTAAAGGCAAACGTTCTCTTTCCCTAACTGAAGTCCTGAGAGGAGTCTGTTCTCTCCTCAGTTTAAGAGTAACTCTCATCACTAACAAGCCCGTTGGGTACATTCAGTTGAGGAAGAACAGTCCTTGCCACCTGCACACATTTTAAAGTCATGCAAGTGCTTGAGTTTCTGCAGTTTACATGAATACTGTCACCACAACCGGGGGTGTTTCTGTAAGGAGACCATTTGTTAACACAAGGTTGCAGCTTTTTTCTAAAAGTTAATTTCCATCCACCTGACAAAGGACACAAGCTGAAGCTGAATTTTATTCTTTATCCACTTCAGCGTAAGAGGTGGTTTTTTTTCTGAAGTAGGCACAATTCTGAACGCAGAATTTAGAGATTTTAATAGTTAGGATCATCCTGACCAAAATACATTTTGTTCCTTTATGAAAGGGAAAGTACTAATGGCCAAAAAACTGTTTACATTTAATAACGGTATTTTACAAATTCCCTTTGTAATAAATAACAATTAAACACTTCTCTTGAGCTTGAGGATTCCATTAATACCTAATATAGTTCCACATTCCAATATATTTAATTCGGCTGACCACGGGCATCCCACTCAATAAACGCTTGCTGAGAGTAGTGTGTATTAGCACCAAGGTGGCCTACCAGCATCTTCACTATCAACCCATAATTCAGAAGCTCCCAACCCATGAAAATTCACTCCACACTAAACCTTGGAATATCCCAAGTTTCAGACAACATCCCCATGCCCCTTCTCTGGGTCAGCAGTTCAAGGTCATGGTGCGTTTCCAGAACCTGATTTATTTAATATATAGCCCAGGCCTTTAATCTCACTGCTGGTTAGTTCAGAAGACAAACCAGGGTTTTAAGGATTAAGAATAGCAGATGCTAACTACGACTTGGAAACTGGCACGCGTCCGGTCCATTTTTTCAGTACTTTAGACCCATTCACCTAAACAGGACCCACTCCTGCAAACCTTACTCTCCTGAACAATCCCTTTGAAATTGCAGGACAAACCCCTACTTTGGATTAGGGTTTAGTAAAATAGATACAGCACAAGGAAGTAGCAGGACAAAGATTTGTAAGAGTACTGCAGAGGCATCCACTCAAAAATACACTGCAAAACAACTGTTCCCTATGCTGTGGCTTGACAGTTAGCAAGTAATTGCTTGTGTGGTTATTAGCAATCAGTCAACACCTTAGTTTAGAAAGGGCCTTATGTTATTCAATAAATCACAATTACAGTTCACCCACTACATTCAGTTTTAAAAGTTATGTCAATACATAGAGACAGGGCAAACTACCACTAGCACCTCATTAAGAGAGAAACTACCTACTTTCACAAACCCCAGGCACTAAGGTGCATTGCTCTTGGCTGCTGAGGGGATTAAGTAGTTCATAAAGAATCCTGAAGATGGAAAGTGCTAAATATTACGAGGTATCAGAGAGGTAGTCGTGTTAGTCTGGATCTGTAAAAAGCGACAAAGAGCCCTGTGGTACCTTATAGACTAACAGTCCTATTGGAGCACGAGCTTTTGTGGGTGAATACTCACTTTGTCAGACACATGTATTATAAAATGGCACAAATCTAGAGAATGAGATTACACATAGAAATGCAAATGAAGCCTGAAATCAGTCGTTTATGCATCTTGAAGCCAGTGATGTGGGATAAGAAATCTAGTATATGGAATGCAGTGCAGCTAATTTCTGTCTTAGCTGCATACTTAAATTGGAGGTCTCCCCTCTACCAAAACCTTGTTTGCCCAGGGAAGATCTACGACCTTGTTCTATCTGGCTGGATAATGAGGTTTCACTGTACACTTTATTAACTGTACTGTTCTGGAACTTACAAGAAATAAAAAAAAATCCTGTGGGAAGATGTAAATTACACAAATGGAAGGGAACTCCTGAGCCAAGGACCAAATATATTCAAACTAATATTTAAATATTATGGCTTTCCCAAGTTGGATTTTGTAACTAAAGTCATAACAAAAATCCACAGAACATGTATTTGCCTGTATATTACCTGTCTGGAAACCATTAACATCAAGTGATATTGGGATCACAAGCAAAATAATTCTGGAACAAGTTACCTTTCCAGTGACGTACACTGCTGTTTGATGTCTAATAAACTAGGAGTTCAGGTCTAACTGGACTCAGCATTGCCACAGAGAGAGGACGCTTTTATTAAACTTGGATTCGTTACCACAGTCCAGGAAATTTTAAGAGAACTATTTGCATTGTTTTCCTCTCATGAAATTAAAACAGGCTGGAAACCAAGGAGACTTGGGACCCCTGGAGTATTTGATGCAATCCAAGTACAGCTGAGTATTTTTGTTTGTACCTGAGCTCTTCTCGATTATGCTTTTACTACTTTGTATATGTGGTTTTCCCCAAGGGATTCTCCCTGGCTTTCACTCAGCAGTGCCACCCCAACATAACAGCAATGCTTTTATTTATTAGGTCTTCTGCCAACAGTTACAGAATCAGACACTGGGGACTGCACAGTTAAAATCGCAAGCATAAATCAGAACCAAGGCAAAAAATCCACAGAAGCAATAAAACAATATAAATACAGTGTTCTGGAACTCTTTAATTCGTTTTTTTTTAATAAAGAGGTGGTTATGTATTTTCTTTTGGCCTAATCCAAGGATATCATTACTCTTTACCAATCTTAATTCCCCTCATACAAAAATTGATATTCAACCTTTAAAATATAAGCCATTATTTTCTTTACAAAATAAGTTGTGCTGCTGCTTGTTTTTTTTAATAAGTACTGTACATCAACTGTTGATATCTATTTAACAAATGGACCATACAAAGTTCAATCTAAAGCAAACACACAAACACAAGGAAAAGAAAAAAAACACAAACCAAATCGAGTGTCTTGTGAACATCTATGTACAGTTCAACAATTGCTTGAATAAGGAGGTACAAAAGGGGTTAGAAATTGAACACAAAAGCACTGGAGTCCCCTACAGTTTTCTTTCACAGATATTTTGAAGTGCAAATCACAAGCACAAGATATGTATTTCACTTTTTTATTGCTGTTCTGCTGTCTCGCTTCCCCTCCCAAAAAGAATCAACCCATTCTTCTATTTGCACTAATTTTCCAAAAAGAAAACGTTTCATTTTTGCAGTGAACACTTGAGCTTATAAAGGTTCAAGCTTTTCAATACTAAGTATCAGAGCATCTCAGACTTGCAAATATCAGAACACCCTCTCTGTCCACCTCCAAGTTCTTCTGAGGTATGTTCTGCCCTCAGACACCCCTAGTTGTTCAGATATAAGCATAATGTAAACAAGCTCATTAAATGGCTGACAGTTAAATTGAAGTTACTCTGTCTCCCACAGAACTGCAAGCACTTGGCAGTTTCCAGTTGTACAAGGGACATGTGCATATTCAGAAAAGTCACAGGAGCTGTATGAGTTGCTTTACATGGGATTTGTACCTAACTATACGTCGTGATATGTATATGGGTTAACACCTATCTGCTCTGGGCAGTAAAACACACAGCACCCCAACATGCAGTTAGTTCTTTATACTTCAGACAACAAAAGGGTAGAAATACAGAATACTGAAGCCATGTTAAAGGTACAGTGCATAATCCAATATACATAACATGCAGGTAAATCTAACCCATTAAAATGTCTTGGAAATGGAAACATGGTTCAGAGGGCACAGCAACTACAAAATTTATTTCATTTTTTTATTGGTTTAAAATTCTAACATGCATGGGGTGAGATAAGGGCAGAACATGATCTGCAAAGTTTTCAATGGAGCACTTCATGAGTGTTATAACTATAAAGGGAAGGGAACAGCCCTCCTGTGTGCAATACTATAAAATCCCTCATGGCCAGAGACACCAAAATCCTTTTACCTGGAAAGGGTTAAGAAGCTCAGGAAACCTGGCTGACACCTGACCCAAAGGACCAATAAGGGGACAAGATACTTTCAAATCTTGGTGGGGGGAAGGCTTTTGTTTGTGCTCTTTGTTTTGGGGCTTGTTCGGTCTTGAGACTAAGAGGGACCAGACACCAATCCAGGCTCTCCAAATCTTTGTGAACCAGTCTCTCATATTTCAAACTTGTAAGTAACAGCCAGGTTTCCTGAGCTTCTTAAACCCTTTCCAGGTAAAAGGATTTTGGTGTCTCTGGCCATGAGGGATTTTATAGTATTGTACACAGGAGAGCCGTTTCCTTCCCTTTATAGTTATGACAACGAGCCATGAAGCTTTTGTGTAGTTATAAAAGTTGTTCAAACCAGGTCCTACATTGGTGTGTCTTGATTCACAGTTCTCTATGAACAGCCACCTTACAAATGAGTGCAAATCTTAAGGTCCATTTTACATTTCAAGTCTTAGTTAAAAAATGTTACAGAGCAACAGCCTTTTTGTGCCTGTAAATGCCCACACACTGATTTCAAATGGTTAAAAACGGCATGTGCTATGCCACAGCTACTAAAAGACATTTCAGCATTCCAGACCCAACTAAAACATTAACAAAAATAAAACTAGAAACCAAAAACCTCTGACCTTACAACAGCAGCAAGGTACGTTCACTTGTAATGCTGGTGAATGAACTGAGTTTCAAAGAGAACCTCAACCTAAGCACAGATGTGCAGAACATGTGGAAAGACACACAACGTGTGACCCAAACTCAAACCCAATTTTTATCCTTAATTAGGAGCTTACTACTACAAGATTGGGTGGGTTTATCCCCTCTGGGATCATCCTTTCAAATAATACCAAGTGGAATTCTGGGGATGGAGTTGAGAGGTGCTGACTGTGTGTCACTATGCAGGCACTTCTATAAAGCAATGTAGGCTTCTCACTTAGTGGTGATGAATTCCCTACTCTCTAGACCCCCCCAGAGGGTTGGGTATTCGACCAACCATGACCACCACCTAGGCTCCCGCCTCTGCCCATGCAGATGTACAGCAGTGGAGTTCAATACAAGATGGAAAGCAGACTATGATCCAAACACTGTAGTCTTGAAAAGTACAACGGTTCTAGATTTAGGTTCTTCACACAATGTGGCACTGATGGGCTCAAGAGTTAGTTTGCATAGCAGACCTATCTTTTAATTCTTAACAAACATGGTACCCAATTGGGGGGGAGAGGGGAGGAGCTACAAATAATTTATTGTATTAGAGCACGATGGTCAACCTGATCTAAATTGATTTTATGAACTACTAGCAAGGCAAGTTGAAATATCAGAAGGTATGAAACAAAATGCGTTTCTAGTAATGGATATTGGTGGAGTACGTTTGCTAGGCTTTTAAAACCGGTTCGCTTTGGCAGTAAAATCACTCCCCTTGTCAGTCCAGTAACTGGCTGGACAAAGCGTTCCTTCTCCTGAAGAAAATTTGTAGTGCATGATTAAATATTAAACTGGGATAACCTGCCCATTTACTGTAATTAATGAGTAGCTTCCGCAGCTTTCCATGCAGAAGGGTCATTCCGTACGGCAAAATGAGTTTAAAATATTGTCAACGTGTTACTGGTGGCGGGGGGGAGAAGACCACACTTTTTTCTTATTATGACACAAATCAGTAAGAAATTCCCAGTGACAGTAAAATTCATTTCATTCTTCACAATGATGAACAATCTGGCAGCATTTCAGATTTTAAAATCCCTGTGCATGAAACCAGTAACATCTGTGGTACAAAGAGCAGCAATACCTAGCAGCGAAACTACCACAACAGTTTGAACATGCTGGAGTTGGACAGGTAGTAACTTAGAAAGCACACAGCCCATAAAGATGTAATGGATATACATGACGCATGGGAGATGCACTAAAACAGGGGTCGGCAACCTTTCAGAGGTGCTGTGCCGAGTCTTCATTTATTCACTCTAATTTAAGGTTTAGCATGCCAGTAATACATTTTAACATTTTTAGAAGGTCTCTTTCTATAAGTCTATAATATATAACTAAACTATTGTTGTATGTAAAGTAAATAAGGTTTTAAAAATTTTAAAGAAGCTTAATTTAAAATTAAATTAAAATCCAGAGCCCCCCAGACTAGTGGCCAGGACCCGGGCAGTGTGAGTGCCACTGAAAATCAGCTCGTGTGCCGCCTTCGGCACGCATGCCATAGGTTGCCAACCTCTGCACTAGAACATAACAAAGGAATACCCCACAGCTCCATGGACTGCAGTTAGCAATACACTCATTGGACAGGAAATACTATCAATCTCTGGCATGAACATACAAAGTCTCAGGAAGTGCAGTGATGTAAACTCTGACAATGTTAATGACTTGTGAATTTTGGCAACAGACTTCATATCATATAAAAATAATGCTTAGTAAAAAAAATCCCGATGTGTCCTCATTGTAGAAATTCAGGAAAAAAAAATACTAAACTGAGGATTTCTGTCCTCATGGGATGAATGCCCCCATTTGTCAGAAATGCAGTTTTAAATAACAAAGTAGTACACTGGAAACAAAAACGGGTCAGCAGCTATTCAACTTGTCCTATATGAAAGTGCACGTCTTTCAATGGAGTTTAACCATTGTGAGGTTGTGATCTAACACCAACTGTAACTTTATGAATATAAAATCAACTCCTTTGGATGGAAATATGGACCATCACCAAGACAAGAGTCCTATATTTTTTCATTACAAGATAAAAATGTTGAAATTTTGCAGCATCGTAGTAAGGCACTCACCCAAGGAAAAGTCTGTGACTGTTGCTTCAAATGGAAGCAGCTAACTAGCCTTTAACATAAGGAAGACAGATTTCATCAGTTTGGAGCTAAGTGCTAGGGTGCCTTACGTTACATGGGGGGCAAATGTTAGTGTTAGAATTTTTCTACAAACTAGTTTTTTTCCTTAACCCATTAAAGCATCTTGTATCCTAAAATATTACTTTATAAATCTAGTCTTCTGTTTAAGGCTCTAAAAATCCCCCCACCCCACCCCCAAAATACCAACCAGCATCTGTTTGGCAATGGAGGACCAATTCCTTTGTTTTGCAGTCAGAAGTCTATAGTGTATTGCATTTTAAAATGGAAACCTGCTTCTGTTTCCGTTTTATCCCTTCTTTAAACACCTTCACTGGTTTGGTCAGGTGAAGATTTGCAAAATCAGAAAAATAATCAGTCTCTTCCCATACTACGAAGGGGTCTGGTCTCTCTCCTTCCGCATGTGGTGTTGGTCTCCTGCCTCAAGTGACGCTGCCTGCCCTGCAGTGATTCTCATTGGAACAACCAAGGTGTCTCAATGCTTCCTTTTTTGTATGGCTCCTACAAATCTGAAAGCTTTCTTGAATGAGGTAAGAAAAGTTAGGCTTTCAAGCAAAGTACATGGTACGTAAAGTGTCCTGATGAACTTGCACAGCCTTTGCCAGGGCCTGCGGGTCTCTGCCGTTGCTCTGTCCAGATATATGGCTACCCTCTCCGCTGAAAGTGCAAAACACACAACTGGATCATTAAGCGTTGAGACCCGTCAAGGATCAGGGCCCAGTGCACTAGGTGCTATAGAGGGCTCAGAGTGTCAGTAAGTGACAAGAGTCAGCAGCTATAGCAAGCGGTGGGCTGGGGAGCCCAAGGTAACTCAGGCGGCTAAGATCAGCATCAAGCAGTGGTCACAGCTCACCAGCTGCAAGTCCCAGATCCCCAGTCATGCATCACCATGCAGAACTCGAGATTTCCTATCCCACAGTGGAAAGGCTGGGGTCAGGGCCCAGGAATGTGCTCTTCAGCCCATTCACACTGCGTAGAAGGGCCAAAGTGGCAAAGGAGCTAAAAGTTCTGGCTCCAGCTCGGGGAGGGATTCCCCTAGCACAGGCACCTGCCTTCTGAGAACCCCTCAACAAGCCCCTTTGTAGGGTCTGTCAAGGGGTGGCCCCACCGCATGCAGCACGGAGGCCCCCAGGGCAAAGTAGGAAGGCTGACGTAACTCAGACAGGCCCCCAGGGCTGTCTAGATTCGGCTGGCAGCTACTCCATCCCTCAGAGCAGCTCAGGATCAGCATGGCACAAAGGAAGACAAAGCCACTTTAGCATCCCCTGTCCTGGGGCTGAGAGCTCTGTGCCCCCTAGGTCTGCTGCAGAGCAAAACCAGTACTGCCCTAGCCTACACGTGCTGAGACCCAAAAACCAGCTGGCTTCCTGTCCTAGCACGGACCTGAACGAATGACTGACGGACTCTTCTCCGGCCCCACCCCACACTGCCTACCCTGGAGGGCTCCTCTAGAGGCCATCTGGTAGACGGCTAAGGAGGTGCCACACAGCCCGTGAGTGTCTCTGTGCAGCGGCACCACTCACCTGTCATGCTCTTTGTCCACTAGGTGGTACCGCGCCCTGAATGCCACCAATCTGGCATAATATGCTGGTGCTGGGATGGAGACTGAGCGGGTGCAGCGCACGTAGGTGTGGCAGAGCTGGTACGTAAGGATCTGCAGCTCATCTGCTGTAAACCGGTTGTCGTCCCAGAGGACATAGTAATGGGAAGGTCTGCTCGTACCCTGGGAAGGAGGAGAGGGGGAGGAGTTGGCGTTGCCGTCTGAGCGCATCTCGTGATCAGAACCAGAGGTGGGCGGCTGAAAGGAAGTACACGTGCCCTCCCACCCACCTGATCTAATTGGGAACCTGGCCAAAAGTCTGAGCAGGAGAGAGAGATCCAAAGGCTGCACTGAAAGATGCTTTTTGCATGGGAACAAGCTGCAGAGCTGACAAAACAGATGCCCCAGTGTCAGCTCTCTCTGAACAGGCCTGGCAGAGCTTCTTTCGCAAGGTTCCACACAGAAGAGAACGCGACGCAGCCTAGGCGTTAGATCAGCCAAGGGGAGTTGGGGTGCCTGTGTTCTATCCCTGAGACTGCCAGTGTCTGGAACAAGGCAGCTTGGCGATCGGTGGGTGAATGAATATAATGCGAAGCACTAACTGCAGCTGGCCAGCCCACCCCCTCTCCCTACCCCACAGAGCCAGTGCATCTGTGGCAAGTCATTGCGGTGGTGCCCAGGCTGGAATAAACTCCTGACCCTTTGCATTGGAAGCTGTATCCTAGTGTATTTGGCCAGTGACTCCCTCCAGCTCTTCAGAAGCCAGAAGCCTCCTGTCCTTGGAGTGCGAGAAAGGAAGCCAAAAAGCCTCCCGCGTGGAAGCAGCTGTAAACACCAGCGGAGTTACTGCAGGCTGCAGCGTTCTCAGCTGCCAATGCAACATCAGAATATTCATGGCCCCTTAAAACCAGCTGCAGAGCAGACTCCCTCTGCTTCAGCGGCTGCTGGAATGGCACTTTCCCTGCCCAGACTCCATGCAAGGATGGGTTTCCAGGTCCTTCCTGACAATCAGCAGCATCAGCGGGAAGTCAGAGTCAGAGAACCCAAGTGAGCCTGGGAAGCACAGAAACCCAGCTGAGGCGTTTTCAGCGGGGCTGGCACTTTGGGCTGACTCTTTCCTAGGACATCCTAGGAAGAGGAGCACTAGAAGCTGCAGGTTGCTGCAAACCAGCCTCTACACAGTATTCTGCTCCCTGGATAAACTGAAATCCTAAAGGCCAAGAATGACAGAGCTGAGTAGTTAAGAACAGAGTACCCTTTGCTGCCCTGGACAGAAATATTAAGCAAGTCTCCCCTGAGATGGACAAGGGCCTCCTCCCCTCTGCAGAAATATCCCACAGCAACCCTGCTCAGCAACTGGGGAGAGAACAGAACACCCCCACCCCCATCGCTGCCCCCCACACTGCATCCAGTTGAAGCCACAGGGGCAGAGACCAACAGATTTCTCCCCACTGGAATCTGGCCAGGGCCCTAGCGTTAATGGCCATTGCTGGGGAAAGGGAGGTTGGGATCTTTAATGAGGAGGATTGGACAAGGCAGGGAGACTGTAGCTGATCTGCTAAGGGTGCTGGGCAGTCAGCAAACAACCTCTCAGGCCCTAAGAGAAGGAAGCCCCAGATGGTGTTGCCTCGCTCAGGCTTGGGACGCGGTACCTGAATGCCTGCATGACTGCACAGGTAGAAGTCAAACTCGAACGGGTGGGTGATGTTCGTATCCACAGTTGTTCCAGCCGGGATGTTCCCACTCTTGCCAATCTGCAGAGATTGAACCGAGACCCAAGCACTGTATCCTCTGGTTACCTGCAGCGGCACAGCCCCGGGTCTGTCCCATACACCCTGCCCCCTCCGGATCTGTCAGATTTATACTCCCCTGAGTCCCATGCACAAAGTTAAACAGCTTCATGCCTGGCAGGTTCCCAGTGTGACCACCTGTCTCAGCGAGAGCCAAGGACCATTGCTCTCCGTGAGTCCACAGTGGCAGGTTTCTTCCATAGCAGCTCCACCCTGTAGGGGCCCTTGGCACACTCCCATTCCCGGTTACAAAACAGGGCTCTGCAGTGCCCCTGACAGGTGCTTCCTGAGTCCTCCCAGGTGGGAAATGGCAGGAAATCAAGCCCTCTGCACGGAGCAGTGAGTGGTAGGCTTGCTAGTGCTCTATGCACACGTGACACCAAAGGACAGTGCACGGGGTGACGAGATGGAGGCAGAGGGGGAAAGAAGTGCCCCAGTGTTTGCACTTTCCTACTGCAGAAATGGACTTCCAGTGGCCAAAAATTCTAGGGGCTCTGCAGAGAGCCTCAATCGCCCCTGTCATGCACCCACACTCCTTCCTATGCCAAGGTCAACAAAAGCCTTTCCCACATCTTTCTTCAGATGGGCCACTGCCAGCTTAGGCTTGGCTCCAAATGTGGGTTTCACTTCGGAACCCTACTAGCAATAGGAGGGTTACCCTGATTTTTTTAATTTAACCTCTTCCCTCTGTACCCTCCTCTCCCCCCCATCGTTCAGAACCCCATCACTGCAGCCAGCACCAGGGAGCAGAGCCAGGAAGAGAAACAGAGAAGTTCAGCTTTTTGCATCTTGCTGCTTGCACACTGAGAACAGCAGGGATCAAACATGTTTTCACAGTCCCTCCATCTTAACCCTCTGAGCGATTTTAACCCCTCGAGTGATGAAATGCTGAAAAATATTTTCAACCGGACTCTTGCTCTTTAAATATCATCCCTAGAGACTCACCTCCTAGGAACATGGAATGCAAGTGAACTGTGCCCAGCCTCTCAAGCCAGCACAAGAGGCTTTGCTACTGCAGCCAGTGTTATGGTTGCAGGATCTCCTGTGAGGACTGCGCCACTGGTTAACGCTACACTTTCCACACAAGGTTAGGCCAGTTCTTTTCAACAGGGCTGGTGACTAATCAATCATCCCCATCCCCAAGACGACCTCCCAGTCCCAGCCTCAACAGCCTCACCCTTTCATTCTTATCCGCACAGAAGAGGCGGGTGTGGTGCCGTTTCTGGACAACTATGTATGTGATGCCGGGCTGATAATCCTTCTCCAGTTTGATGCAGGCGTCTCGGATTGCCAGCAGCTCATAGTGAAGAATCTAGAATGAGTGAGAGAACACAGTTCTTCCCCCTCCACTGTTTGGACAGAGCCAACACAGGGACCCCCAAACCTTTACGTGGCAGTGCCGGCAAGACAGCAGCTAGTTTGCCACGGGGCAGCTCCTTTACTGTATATTATCAGCCCAGCTTCCCTGGCACTAGCCTTCTCCAACCCAAGCAGGGAGAGGGAGCTTGGCACCATGCTGCCCTTACAGCCAACACCACTGAAATGAGTAAGGAGCCCAGTGCATATATCTCATGCACGAGGACAGACATTAAAAAGTCCCAGCTCATATGTTTGGATCATTTCCCCTCCTCTTGTCAAGAAACATGTAACTAGGACTGTTGGCAACTAGACAACTGCACGTCTCATTTTTTCAGACTACTTCTCTAGACCATAGCAGGGAAACCAGAGCTCCCTGAGTCCCCCTTCAGCAGATCTGCCCACAAACACAGGAGGCTGCCTCAGATCCCCAGGGCACCCAGTGATAATTGCCTTTAGACTAGTGTTTCTCAATGGCTGGTCTTTGGGCCAGCACCAGCCCCTGAGCTCTCCCTGACACAGGTTAGGGACGCAGCAAGCTGGACGGTGGTATCAAGAAGGGGGAGAAATGCTGCTTTAGACAATAATTTGGGGGTGAGGAAGAGGTGAGAGAGGCACTGATCCCTGCCCTTCTGGCAGCTGTGACTCTTCAAGGAGGAGCGTGCGCTGTGGACACTGAAAAACAAGGAGGCACCATCAGTCTCTGGGCACTTCTCTATGCAGAGTAGGTGACAGCAGCCATGCACTCAACTTCTTCACTTCTAGAGACCCAAGTTCAAATCCAGCCTCGGGTGACAGGCCAAAGCCAATACAACGACTTCATCCCAGCCCATCTGTTCTGCTCTGCAAAACCATCCCTCCGCTCTGTGTCTGAGCAGAGAGTGACAGATGTCTAGCATGCCAAGTGTCAGAGGCTACTCCAGTTACGATTGTGGAGAGCTGGCAGAGGTGTCCATGCAGACCTTGCCCAGCTCTAGCCAGCGCATTCACTCTGCCCTTCCATACAGACAAAAAGAATGTTGCGCACGTAACAAAAAACTAACCCTGGGCTGTGAAATCTGAATGAGGCACGTCTGGAGCTCCTCCTCCGGGTGAGCACCAGCAAATCCACAGAAGAGTGTGTGCAGGGTGCCCCAGCTTAACTGCAGTGCAAGCAGCCCCGCCGATGGGTTCCTTACCTGCGGGAGCTGCCCCTCTGGAACCCCGTCCCGGTAGAAGATGATCCTGGTGGGTTTGAAGCGGGTGGACTTGTAGAACTGAATGAGCAGCTCCCTCACCATGTAGGACAGGTCCTCAATAATCTCCTGCCGAGGGCGCTGGACTCGTACCGTGGCACAGTAACGGCTCGGGTGGGCATCCATGCTGCCCACAACCTGCAGTGACAAAGCAGATGGGCCATGGCGAGCCATTACAAAGAAAAGGGAGAGGAGGAAAGACATGCCTGGCTTGTCATGCTGCCTTAATGGGAACGCCCATGACCAAGTCCCATTGGTCAGAGCACCATCCCCCACTCCTGGAGCTCAGAGATAGAAGGAGTGTACAGAGAACCTATATCAAAAAGGAACCACTTCCAACAACCAACAGTCATGGATCCACGATGCTGGTCCACATGTTAGTACTGGGATCTCAGATCACTGCTGCTTCCCTCCTTCCCACCACGGAGCCACAGCTGCAAAGTGTTCTTCAGAGACGCATCAAGGCCGGCTGGATTGATCACGGGACTGGGAGACAAGATAGCAAGCCACATAGCAAGTAGAACATGCCACTTCCAGGAAAAAAGGTTCACAGATCCTTGCTAGGCACATGCACCTGACAGCTCTGTGGAGGGTTCGCTTGTTGCATTAATATAAATAAGAGAGAGAAGCAGCATGGACTGTGTGTTCCACATTGCCCTCCACAAGTGAATTTACTGTATTCACCCTCTTATTCCCTGTTTAAATCAACGCAACAAAAAAACCTTCCGCAGAACCATCAAGACCTGCAGATGCCTAGTCTGAGGAACTCGGGATCTTCCCGCAGTAACCATCATCTCTCCCCTGGGTAGCCTTCCTCACCCTCCCTTACCGGGCCAAGCGTAAAGGGACATGTGCTGAGTTTGGTAGAGTTGCCCATTTCCATGCCTTTAAGTGCTGTAACAAAACTGCCCCCCTCTGAACGGAGGTAAGGACATTTACCCATTTTTGTAAAGTGCTTTGAAACCCCAAGATAAGAAGCTGCACATGCTACATATCATATTGTCGGGCCAGGGGACAATGATTTCCAGAGAGAAAGATCCAGGCTCTCTATTGAAATGCTGCTGCTGCAGCAACAGGTTACATTCAAATCCGTTTAATGACCATCTGAGAGCTAGGTTCTTATCCCATGCCCATCATCATGGTATCTGAGCATCCTGGCAGCATTCTGAGCTGTCCAGGAATGATCAAAGGAAGCATTTCTGCCCAATAACCAACTCTTAGCTGGATAAACGTTTTTAAAAGGCATCTGCAGGCCCTTGGACTCTGCTAACCCTCGGTGAACGGTCCTTGAATGCACTCACTCAAGCTCGGAACTACGGAGCATCTCAGAGAGCCAGCAAAATCTGCCTCCGCTGCTTGCTGCTCTTCTGGTTCCTAAGGAAGTGACGTGGGTCTGAGTCACCCGTCACTTCTCCCAGTTGCTAGGCAGCAATCCTGGCCTGGGTTCCAGCAAGAACATGCTCTGAAAAGGAGACCTTGAAAATGTCAGGGGCAGGAAGGCCAAGAGCAGCCACACTCGACTGTGACGCAGCCCTGAGGACGGCATGAGTCACTGGAGAGGAGTTTGTAACAAGAGAACAAAGCTGCCCTGGAGTCCCGGAATGGGATGCGGCGGAGGCTGCCACGCCACTGATGCTAGAACGATTCTCTCCCCCATCACGAGGGAGCAACTTCCAAGTCAAGACTTCTTGCCCGAAGAGCTACTGACCCTCTTTCCAAAGGCTCTGAGGCTGCAGCACTTGGGCAGGGATCAGCAGCATCAATCAGCTGGAGATGCAATGTCCAGCTGGAGAAGACACACCCACGCTAGCTCTGATCAACCTAGTGGACTAAAAGATGCGTGGCTATGGAGGCATGAAGAACCGCCCAAGTACGTACCGATGCTTGCAGATGGGATCCTACTCAGAGTGACTAGCCCCCATCCTGACACTTCCCCCTTCGTGGCTCTGCTGCTCTTTTTGACACGTTAGCCCCATCAGAGCTAACGTGGGTATGTCGACCTGACCTGAAAATTACACTTCCAGCCTCCAGTTCAGATAGACCCTAAGGTAGCCAGTGCCAAGAGGCTACTACTGGAGATAGATGTTCATTGCTATACTATAGCATGTTTTGGGATTCACGCCCCCAACCCACCATATCCAGCTGAAACAGACTGAATCCAATTCAGGAGTCATAACCCCCGCTGTCCCCCAGGCTGGGAGGGAACTGCAAGCGCCGGAGTAGGGAATTATTTGATGGGAAAGGAGCTTGTAGGCAGGATGTGTTTTTCAGTTAAGTCAAGGGTGTCTACACCATATGGACTGGCACTGAATATATCCAGTGATGTGTTCAAGTGCCTCCTCTAGCAGTCAGGAGCAGGAGCCAAGGAGAGTCAGGACTTGGGGAATCTACTCTCAGCTCTCCTATCATCTCTTTGGCGGCACCAGACAAATTTCAACCTCTCTGGACCACATATACTTCCTCTGGAAACCTGGATACCGAGACACTCAGGTACCCTATACATGGAACACACCTGATTCTATCCGAGAGAAATCTTTAAAATGGGCATAATAATCTACCTTGCCAGGGTATCTGAAGCAAGCTGCTAGGGAGGCATAAACTAATATTACTATAAACCTAGCAAAAGTGACTAGATACCTTATCTTACAAGCCCATGGTAAGACCATTAGAAACAACTGGACTGACTGCCATGCCCTACATCCAGAGTGATTTCTTATATTTCTTTTCTACTCTTCCAGGTCCTGCCTACAAGTGCGAAGAAAGGCCAAAAGCACTTGTTGTCCTGCCTCCTCCTAATTAATAAGGAAGGAAGGCTCCCCAAGATGATTTCGCATGGCAAGGAAAACCTGAGCTCTGAATCCTGGAGGGCAAAGGGTTTATGAAGAACATCCAGACGTGCTCCGTTATAAAGAGCGCTGCGCGAACCCCACAGCTTCCTCGGCTGGAACAGACACTGAGTGGGCATTATGTTATAATCCTGAGAAAGGGGCAAGCTGTTGCATTGTCAGATTGTTTCATTTTCCCTTCGTACCATGCCAGCCCTGGCTGCCTCGGCCCACCAGGCAGGGACGGTGCCTTCCGTCAGGTCTTGCTCAAGGTCAAGCCACACTCCTGGCACTTGATTAAGTACTGCTGACTTCTCAGCAGGTAGCAGAAAAGAGGGCTCTGCTCCCCTGGCACAGGCCATACCTTCCTGGCTTGCTGCAACTGAAATTCACGGCTCCAGCTAGAGAAGTTAAGCCCTGCTTGTACTCGAGTGGAAGATCTACAAGGCAAGCCCAGCGGCAAAATGAAGTGGGGCTGGTGATTCGGTAGAAGGGCGGCTCTTCCCTTTGTTAGCACAGTTAATGCACTGGGCCCTTCGTGACCAAGCTCAGTCAATGGGACAAGCTCCCCATCCTGAAGAGCTGATACACGGAGCTTCTCTGCCCCACTGACATTCTGCATGGGAGAGTGGGATGGGTGACTGCTCTGAACACGGACGGACTCCAGTTCCCCTGGATGAAAAGCCCTTTTTGGACATCCCCAGAGAGCTAGTGCAGCAAGTTAGCAGGTCTCGGGAAGATCAGATCGATTCTTCCAGCCCAGCTCTGGAAGGAACTGCAGAGACCAGACTGATGTGTCACAGGATCAGCAGGATGCACGGACCTTTAGTTCACACTCAGCTCAAGGTGGTACCGAGCCCAAACTGTTAACCAGCTGGTTACCTGTGAAATGACCCGGGGAGGTCTGGGGCCAGGATCTGAGTCCCAAAACCACCCCGAGCAGCACTCGCCCACCCCTCTCTCGTTGGCAGGAGGCCAAGCACTGGCCAGGGATGGTGGGACTGTGCTCCCCATTAGCATCTAACAGCAGCCCTACTCCATATCAGCATGTGCGTGAAGCATCTTCCCTGGGCCTGTCGGTTCAGCACTGCTCACCCCACCAGCACTCAGCACACAGGCCCCAGCTGGTGCTGGCCATCAGAGCTCATCCGCCTCTCCCCCAGGCTGGGAGCTCAGTCAGACGCCGAGCTGGCAGCTGGGATTCCCCTGCAGCTCAGGCAGCAAGAGCTGGCAGCTGGGATTCCCCTGCAGCTCAGGCAGCAAGAACCAGAGGCCCAGGGGCAGGAATGTGAGAACAATGTTGACAGTGGCGGGGCAGGGAGAGGGCTGAAGCCCACTGAACCAAACTGTAATGCTTTTGGTTGCTATTGTCACTTCTACCCAGAGGTGCTGCCACACACCCAGCACCCCTAGTCCGAGCCCCCGAGCAGCCCCATGTGCAGCACAGCAACAGGCTGGAGAATCCCACGGCCAGGTACCAAACCTTGGGTTCATCCCCATGGGGCCGGGCGTGGCCAGTCTCTTGCTCAGGAATTCCACATAGATCCCCCCCAGGACTCACATTTCAACAGCGCCAACATCGAAGCCATGACATTCACAGGGCTCAGAGACAAGCCTGGCCTCTGCCTACCTGCCTAAAGGATTCTAGGCAAGACTGCTCTGGCTGGACAGGCTGAAGGGTCCAGCCGAAGCGCACAGCCTCGGCTTCGTGCTGATGCCAACCCTCCCCCAAGGCCACCAGAGCGGCAGCTCCAGACGCAGCGCGACTTTGCAACTTACAGCCGTTATGGAAGGCTTCTTCCCATCCCCCGCTGGTGGGTGGGTGACATCGGCACCCAGAAAGATCACTGGCTGCTGAAAGACGGCCGAGCTGATTGGAGAGAAGAGACAGTGGAAATGTTTGCAGCTATTCCAGTCAGAGAGTCACAGACTGTGTGGGGTTAGTCACATTTGTAGCCACTGAGTTATAGGGAAAGGGCAGACTGCAGCAAGGAAAACCCTCTCTGGACTCCAGCCTAGGTAGGACGAACTAGTCTGAAAACGTCTCAGCCGCTGCCTTTTCCTGTGGTTTGCCCTGATCTTTGCTAATGGCATTGCAGGCTCACTCTACCCTGGCTTGGTGCATCAGCCCCCCCAAAGTGTCACAAATCAGCCACATCTCTAAGCTGTTCGGGTTTAGAGGCATCTTCACACCAGACTTCAGTGGTGAGTGAGGGCAAACAGGAAATACCGTGACAAACCCAAACCAAACATTTAGGCCCCAATCCTGCAAACGCTTAGGCATGTGGTCGGCTTGACACACTGGGTAAAGTTAAGCATGTGTTTCACATGTATGAAGTGACATATCTGCTTATGTCTTTGCATAACTGGGGCCCTAGTCTGAGTCATTAATCTTCGTGACGAAGAGGAAAATAAAGACCCAGGATCTGACGGTGGTAGGGATTCCTTTTCAGAACAGAGCCTGTACTAACTTTCTTCACCAGCTGCATAAGCTGCCTCTACTGCAGAGTGGGAACTCTTTATTTACATGGAACACACTTCAAATTTCTCTCCTTTTGACTCTTACGAAATTAGACTGGTGGCCACAGCCTAGCTAGTGGCATATGCAGCAGCACAGAGCTCAGGTATTTTGCAGGGGAGGACTGGTGGCAGAGCATTCTCAGGGAGGGGCTTCCCGCTTTGCAATTCATTTCCTTGCCTTGATTTGGAGGCTAGATTCAGTGACCTTCAGGATACACTGCAAGACTTGTCTTTTCCCTCAGGGATAGGAAGGGAGGAGTTCGCTCTAAGGCGAGAAAGGTTTACTTTGAGGCCTGATCTGTTCCAATGCCCTTTTGACATGGTTCAATCAGTGCTGGTAACATGCCTAGTGACTCTAGCAATGAGGGAGGGGGAGTCTCCATGGCCATTTCTGCAGCTGACTCAGTTTCCAGGTTCATGTGAAGGAAGCACCTGGGTTGTATTTCATCCCCCCCAATTCCAGAGTCAGGACAGGGAATTTTAACAGCCACTTGCCAAGCTCTCCTACTAGTAAGGCCAGACAGAGAGAGGCTGGCACAGCAGACTCTGCTGGGGACCCTGGTTTGGTCCCTTGATCCCAGCCCCACAGGAGTAGAGCAGAAGCAGCGTGCTGGGAAACAGGAGGGAGGAAAGCCCTGAATTACTCTCCAGCAGCAGCTCCCCTCCTGGCCTCTTCACCAGGGCAGAGAGGCTGCAATAAAGTCCTCTAAGAGGAAAAGAGCCCACAGGGATAAAGGGGAAGGGAGGCTGTGGAGGGCATGGGGGGCAAGCCCACCCCACTGTGGCTGGGGCCCAAGGTGGGCAGGGGACTCGTACATACCGCTGGTGAGGCACGAGGATGTTGTTGATCCCACCCAGTTTGACGTTGATTTTGAGGCAGAGGTTGGAGAGGGTTTGCGGCGAGGTTTTCACCACATTCTTGACCTGAACGCACTGCGTGGCCATCCCCAGGAGCGTGTCTCCAACACGCTTCACCTCCGCTGCCAGCAGAGAGGCAGAGTGTTAATCCCACTGCTCAGAAAGAAGGCCCCAAAAGTACATGTGTTTACAGGGACAGCAGGGGCCACGAGCCAGGACTCCTGGGTTCTACTCCCAGCTCAAACAGAGACACCTCGGGCAAGTCACTTCACCACTGCCCCTCAGTGCACCCATCTGCAGAGCAGGGATAACTCTGCCCTACTGCAGCGTTAAGATGAGAGACTTAATGCCTGTACAGCACCGACACCCAGACCCTTTAAGCCTTACCACCACACGCGCTATGCGGCAGGCTTTGCACATGGAGGCAAATCACTGAGTGGGAAGACAAGACATAGATTCAAGGCTGTTCTAAGAACAGCTCTCTTTACCCGTGTTCCCAGGTGGCTCTTAACAATCCCAGACGCTTTGCACCATTTCATCTCTGCGAGCAGTTCAGCTGTTACAGCACTCCTGAATGCCATGCTTATTCACAGAGTCTAAGGCCAGAAGGGCCCATTATGAACCTCTGGTCTGACCTCCTGCATGGCACAGGCCAGAGATCCCCACCCAGCGATTTCTGCACTGAGCCCAGAACTTCTGGTGGAGCTACTGCATCTCGTTTAGAAAGACATTAATTTGGGATGTAAAGACGTCAAATGAGGGAGAAGCCGCATGCTCCTATGTCAGTCATCCCAATGGCTAACACACAGACACGGCTGGGATACAAATGCTCCTGAGGGGATGTCCCAATACCACAAGAAGCTGCTTTAATCGGAATCCTTCTCTTTTTAGCACGAAACATTTCTAGCCAACACTGGCATGGATCTCCCCTCATCCTGGCTCCAGAGCACGAGATGGGAATCAGCAGCCTGCAAGATCAGTTCTCAAATTCGGGAGTGGATGGTTTCTGGGCGGAGCAGCTGACACAAGAGACTAAAGAATTTCTAGGGCAGCCCTCCCCACATGGATGTACCATACACAGGTGTTTTTCCTGGCAGGATGACGATGATGAGCTGGAGCCCAGAGTAGGTATTTTTAAGGTGTCGGAACATCGGCTCCACGCTGTCCGCACCCTGTGCATATTTGCAGAAACATGGCTGGCCTTGGATGGGCATCCCTGCATCCTTCGAAATCTTGCGCAGCTGGTCTGTGAAGTTCCTATGCCAGGAGGGAAAGAGAAGTCAGTCCTAAACTCCTAAACACGGAGTACTGAGCAGCCAGCAGCTGGCGTGTGCAGCATGGAACAGGAAAGGCTTCATTCCATTCCCACTACATAGCAGGATACTGTGACACCACAGCCTGACTGATCCCAAGAGGAATGGAAAAGGGGAGTCACCTCCAGCCCTAAATCAATATGCCTTTTGGCCAAGTGCAGAACGACTGACATGTGTAACAGCTGAACGGATCTAGCCTGGCAAAGATCTCCTTGCCCACGCTGCGAGGAATTTATTTTGACGGTGAACAAGTTACAAGCAGCTTTTATTCATATGATAGGAAAGTGAGGGCGAGCAGATTTGCCTTGCGGGCTGGTGGGTTTCCAGAGTTTTGGGAGCGCTGATGTGACTCATTCATGTGTTTCCAAACTCGGGAGAAGTTGGCGTTCTGCATGTGATCAGCTCATCCAGTCGCCTTACACATTTTCAGTTTGAAGCAGGCACACCCGAAAGCCTGCCAGCTCAGGATGGCTACTCTTCATCTGCTCTTTAGAGAGGTCACAAAAGACAGAGCTTCCCTTCGACTACCAGCAACTCAAGTAGCCAAGTGTCCCCATTAAACCTAATCAGAAATATCCCAATTATCCCACCCAGTAGCTGTGTCTCATTTATGGCTAAACAGTGCAAGGAGTTTAAGTGCAAGTGAGGCCAGAGGCAAATATGCAGGGGGAATGGGAAGAACACCACCTAGAAGCGGGATGTGATTCACCCGTGGGTTTGCTGGGAGTTTAAGATCGGAAGTCAGACACCAAGCAGCCTCTCCCACACTTCAGCTCCTCTCCATTGTTTAACAGAGGACAGAACCCAAGTTCAAGTTGAAAACCCTTTCCCAAGGACAAGAGTTAAGTACTGTCGGTCAATGGAGAGGCTGTTCGAGCCATCCAACTGCTCCGTAATACATCAGCGGTGCTGGGGGACAGCACATTGCCAGAGACCCACACTTCCAAGAAGCACCACCAAAGGGTTAAAACACCCTTCAGAGCAGTAGAGAAAGTTCTCTGCCTTTTAAATTTAAGTTTGCTTCTCCCATTTGAAGAGAAAGCCAGAAGCAGCCACCATAGCCTCTTATTCTGCAGGGCACAGAGCAGGGTGCATAGTGTTATGCGTGGTTGGAGACAGCAGAGGGAGCTCATGGGAACCAGAATCAGAGTCTGAGCTGTGGGAGGGTGCAGATCTAATAAAGGAAACCAAGACTCTATATTAAATTCCAGCGTAAATCTGAAATGGGGGAAATAAACTCATGTTTGCCAGACAGAGGGTGACAAATACGTAGTACATTTCCGGGCCTCTGAGGGGTGTCAGTGGAGAACAACATTACATTTAAAAGAGCTTCCAGCTCTGTACACAAAGCTGCAGTTTAAAAAAGCCAAGCAGATGTTTCAGTAGGGGACACTCACACACCGGATGCACCTCAGCCCCTGCTCTTCCCCCAGCCCCTACCACAGGCTGCCCAGCTCCTTACTTCAGCACCTCCTCTCGACACTGCTTCTGGGGGGCAAAGCAGGCGATAGCCCAGACTTTGATCTCGATCCCATTGTAGAACTGTTTTCCCCGCATGTCCCACACGCCCTGGTTGGGAGTGGCAATCGCCCGGTTCTGCAAGGCAAGCAATCAGATAGAGGTCACCCCGCAAAGTCCAACCCGCCAGGCAACTTCCTTGCTAAAAACCCCTTTTTACATGGGAGATCACACTGGAGAAGAGAGCAAGAGCAAGGTCATCTGGAGAGTAATGGAAGGGGCTCCCAGATACCCCAGCTGTGAGGGCCAGGAATGTACCTGGACAAAGTGATCCATGCAATCATATTGCAAGGGTCATTTTCTGCCCCCTCTCCCCATTCCTTGGATGCAGGACAACAATCTAACTGCAGAAATCTCTCAGACCGCAACTTCTTCACAGGCCTTGAGGTTTAAATGTGCTGCTCAGGAGCTTGGTCTCGAGATACAGAATCTTCACTCTTCAGATGACTGGTTCTAACCCAGCCTGGGCTGGTCGTGATCCAACGCTGTTCCCATCTGACTGCTGAGTGGCCCCATGTGATACAGATTTGGTGGTCTCTGTATTGGTTCGAGTGGCCCACATGAAATGGGTTTGGGAGACCCACAGGGCAAAAAATAAATGTCAGATTTGAACCAAGATCTGCAGAAGTGAAAGGCCAAACAATCCACCTGCTGGGCCACCCAGCCCCATGTGCCCCCCAGCTCCACTCAGCCCTGATTAAAGCAGCATTAATGCCCAGTTAAGGAAATACTCTATTCCAAAGGAAGTTAATAGAAAAGAAAACTGCAGACCCAATCTGCACCTCTTTAATATCCCAGTTGCAAGAAATTCTCTGTCCCCCCTTAAACAGGGGCCCTCTCTTTAGATGATGTAGGCTGGAACTATCAAAAGGATTTATTACTTAACCCTCCAAGACTCCTGTGGAAATCTCAGCCTTCAGGCACAAACTGAACACTCGGTTCTGTTCTGTTTTGGGCAAAGAACCACAGGCTGTTGAACTTCCTAAGCCCCAGATTGCAACGTAATGACTTCCCCTCTGGCATGAAAACAGAGAGGTGTCCAAGCGACGACACAATCCGGCTTACCCGGCCTCCGTACTGTAAGATTGGTGCTGGAAGGACCCTCCCCGTCACTTCCGTCATGTCGTCCTTCACCTTTATCCCAAACTCCTGTATGTACGGATCCAGGTTGTAACTGGCATTCTTCATCTGGGGGAAAGACACCACTTCAGTTCCTTATAGTGCTCAGCAAACGGTGTGGTCTCTTTGGCCAGCGTATGGGCACAACAGTGGTGGCATTAAACCTTTGAGCAGTAGCTCAGAGCTGGTTTGCAGCCCTGGATAAAGACCAAACTGACCCATTAAGAGCAGAATGGGCAAAGCTGAGGCTGCTAGTCAGAGACACCTTCACTGTCAGATGCAAGAAGGTGACGACTGCCATCTGGATCTGGGACAGGCTGAAGGGAACAGGTGCCATACCAATTCTCTGTGGTCATCGACATGGCAGGGATTTTAAAACTAAGGGCCAAACTCTGTTCTCAAAACTGCCCCCCAGTGGAGCTAACTCTGGGTTTATACCAGTGCAGCTGACAGCAGAGTTTGTTCCTAAGAATTAAAGCTTCACAACAGAGATTCAGTGTGTCAAGAAACCCATATTACATGTACCAGTAGAATAATCAAACATCCCTGGCTTCTGGAGCCCAGAAACCTATGCTAGAGTAATGTACTAACCACCAACCCCTCACCACCTGCCATCTGGGCAAAGAGGAGTCTCCAGTCTCCCAGTGCTCCCTGATTTTCCCCAAGAGCCGCCCCAGGCAGCTGCAGAGCATTAGGGCAGCCAGATAAGTGCCATGGGTAGCATGTCCCCTGAAGGGCTGGCGAGAAGTTTTCCTAGTGGTAGAAAATCCTTCTGGATCTTACTAATAATCTCAGCCCCATGGGCTCTCAGGGGTCAGGTTTATTTCTCTAGTCTTTTATTCTGCTTTTCGCTCTAGCTCTTTTGGGTCAGGATTCCACCAATAACAGGTTCCTGCACTGTGCACGTCAAGTCTGCATGGCCACAGAGGGAGCTGACTTGATTTGTGAGAGTTTCTATTTGTATATAAATACACAGGCTTCTGAAAGGGGACTTCTAGTACAGTATGGCAATAGACTAATCAGATCATTACCCCACTACGCTCTCCTGAATGGCTCATAGCTACTCCCCAGTAACAGCAGAATGGCCTATTGTGTGTGCCATTCACCGTTCACTTGCTCATCTTACTACAGCCGTTCCGCCACTCATGCACTACATGACAGTCAGCTTCGACGCAGCTCAGAGTCCCACAAGATTTTTGGGGAGGATGCTCCTCTTCCCTCCCCAAACCCTCCTCCCAGAGGACAGGGAGAAGTGCTACATACCAGTCGGCTGATTTCCTCTTGTCTATCTGGGGCGGATCTCGCCGTTGCTTTTATCATGGTTGATGTCTGATTGTCTGTTAGCTTCTTGATGCACCGCTGGCCTGCCACAATGTTACACACCTGCAGGGCAGGGCAGAGGGCGGGAGACAGCAGCCAGAAGCATGTCAGAAGACCCATATGGTTAGCTGTCCTGAGCGCTTGTAACCTACACCCGTTCTGCGTGCTGCTCTGGCCCCCTCTAGTGGTGCCTGGGCCACAGACAAAAGTTGATGAGCCAGTCACAGCCCTATCTGAAACAAAGCCACTGAGATCAGAGGAGCTGGGTTCAAGCCCTACTGCCAACAGGGCTGGTCAGAGTTCCTGCACCAGGAGACACTGCTGGGAGGAGCCGGATCAGGAACGCTGCTCTGCTGAGGTACTTTGCTGTCCTTGCTTCCTGGAAGCAGCTCTCTTTAGACCCAGTCAGGGGGGCTCCCCTTAGCCTCGGCCCCTCCCTGCGGCGCACAGCAGTTTACTGTCCTGAGGGCGGTAATGCTGTGGTCTAATGCTGGTGGTTGGGTTTGGCGTGCGGATGCTGGGGGAGGGGGAGAAGAGGGAGGTCAGACTAGATCTGTGGTCTTTGGCTGCACACTCTAGGACACGGGCCAGGTTCCCTCTCCTCTTTGTGGTGCAAAACATTCACTCTCTGCTCATTGTGCATTTCTGCAAGCCGCTAGTGCACCAAGGGGTTGGTACCTTCACTTCCAGGTTACCAGTTCAAGTCCAGCTCAGGTTGGACTAAGGGGGAAGGCTGGCAGGTTGACGAGCACATCGCAGTCTCCCCACCCCTCCCGACCGACAGTCACCCGGGACTGGTCTCCCTGAGGCCCTGGAGAACACTTTAGGCCTTGGCAGCCCCTTTAGCAGTGACTTGGCACTCACCTCCAAGGGCAAATACGTGTGCTTCTGTTCCTGGCCGACCTGCAGACATGGCAGGTGGGGGTATTTCAGCTGCAGGTTGTATTTCTGCTTGAAGTACTGAGCCACTGTACACTCCACTGTCTGCCCACTTTCCAGTTGCAAGGGGAACCTGGCAGATGAGGGGGATGCTCAGGATGCACCTACTTCAACAAGAAATCCTACCCACTTCCCACGCCAGAGTACTCTCCCTTCTGCCTGGGGCGAAGGTAACTGAAAGCAGTGGTTGAAGCGCCTGAGCATGCGGGGCAAACTTACCCCAACAACAAATGAGGGAGAGAGAAAGCAAAGAGGTGGACATACAGCAAGCCTGCACCACAATATCCTGACCCTCGGGTTGCTCTGAGGTCCACAAATCAAGCACGGATTTCAGGAGCTAATCGGGGAAAATCCTTTTCTTACAGGAGACATTGCACATAATATTGCTGGGTACACAAATTGATGGTTACGAGGATTTATATTTGCTCATTTGCCCCCTGCAGTAGCACAGCTGGGTTCAAGAGGAAAGTCACCAGTGTATCCCTTCTTGCCAAAGGACAGTGACTCTTGAAGGGTCAAAGGGGTATGGGGAGATGTGACACTTCCGAACCAGTGGAGAATTAACTCGTGCTGCTAAGCTGCACAGAATTAAATGATGCTGCCTAACCAATGGCAGGAATCTGGGACACACAAACTCCACCTGCACCAGTCATCTCCCAGCTCCATAAAGAGCTTCTGGAGAACCTGAAGTCACCCCAATATTCTTAATGGGACATAATTAGAAAGCCGAACAAGCTACAAAGGCCCCTGAGGAGACATCACATTATTTCAGTACTGACTGCCCAAGACCTCCTTGGTCAACATTTCAAGTTAAAGTCCCTCGAAGGGATCTTGGAATTAAAGATACTAAAGGAATAGGGGGAGGCAGCTGGGAGCACTTGGTGCTGAGGAAGTAAAGCGCTCTGCAACGGGTGCAGAAGGAACACATGCAGCAATGCTTGGCCCAGGAGGCAAGTGTCCAGAAAGGGATTCCTTGAGCTAAAAGATAGACACAGGGGAGATCTCCCGAGGAACAAACTCCAATCCCTCCACGGAGCCACTGCCTGCACTTGGATCAGTTCTTCCCACATATTTACCTTTGATGTTTCCAATTTACTGGGGAACCCAACAAGTTTCAGAAACAGCCCCATGGCATCAGAACTATAACGAGGGCTGGCCAAAATGCACTAATTATTTTTCAGAGGCAATTGTGAAATAAGTGTTTTTCCCACGAATGTATTTTATTGTATTTCCAATGTATTTTAAGTTTTTGGTTTTCGAAAAATCATTCTGGTGAGCAGATTTCAGTTTTCAAAAACCACAAAGATCTACCCAACTAAATCAGTTTACGTTTTCATCACAAAATGTTTAAACAAAAATCTTTTGAGCAGCTCTAGTTACAGTGCAGGGGACACCCCGGAGAAAGTGGCAACCAAAAAAGGCTGGTACAATTCCCATTTAATACATCACACACGGGGACCTGGACCAACCACAGCTCATTCACTGCCAGTTCCCAATGCACAGCGCTGACCCTGAAGATCTGTAGCAATAGTGGACTTCTGCAAGTGTCTCCTGGTGCATTTTACAGGTTACTGGAGAAATGTAGCTGGGCTAGGGAGTCCTAGAAAAGCTATTTGAGGAAGGAACCGTCTCTACTTGTGTGCATGCTTATGGGCACATGCAAATAATTTGAGGGATTAATTTACCTCCTGATTAAACCTTCTGTTCTCCAGTGTCTATTTTTGACCAAGTACAAAGCCAAATTCAAAGAGATGCAAACTGGGCAGATTGACAGCGAGTTAACTCATGCCCTCTGCTGCGTGCCTCCTAAGAGTGTAAGAACCTCTCACAGCTCCCACTCCTCCTCTGCACCCAGCTCCCGTCATTCAAACCTGCTACATGCAGCCACGCAGGTCCCTCTGGGCAGCACATCTGCAGAGAACTGAACCCCAGAGCTCCCTTTACCATCACACGCTAGTTTGCCTTTTGCATCTGACTAACACTACCAGCAGCTGCTAAATAACTAAGAGAAGGGCTCAGATTTTTCCAAAGGCAATTCCCCAACCCCCGACTTACGTCTGGTGACTGGCTGGTCGCCTGGTAACATTACACACTCGGTATTTCCTCTTCATCTGCCCACAGTGGGTCACCTCTACTTTCAAACCTAATGCGAGACAGACAGACAGCAAATCTCTGATCAATGTCAGGAACTCACCAAGCATTTCACTGACCAGCATCCTGTCTACTCCACATGTGCTTTAAATCCTTAACCCTTTGGAGACCTGGCTATCGACAAACATACCCTCTGAAGCACGTTTGCCTGCAAGTGAAGATGCCAGGGTGCTAAGAGTTAAAGAGTGCATCTGCACAACCTTCATCATCCTCCCTGTTTTACAGATGGGGGTCAGGGGACTGGGAGGGGAGAAGAAGCGGCTTCCCCAGGTTTGCAAAGAGATTGAGGCAGAGCTGGAGTTAGAACCCAGGTCTCCTGAGTCCCAGGTCAGTGTCTTCACCATGGTAGGCAGAAAGTTGCTCTGTATCCTGGGATCTCAACACCCTCCCATCCACTCACAGGACATGAGCTGCTGCGTGCGCCCTTGCCAGTGGAGTGCCTCATCTCTTTACCTTTGATCTCCTTAGTGAAGCGCACCCTCTGCGAGTCCGTTAGGGGCTTTGGCTGCTCATCGATGTTTCGGATATCCAGCACTTCGCACATGAACTCGATCACGGGCTGGGCTTTGTAGAAGGCTGTCGCCGACACTGCAGGGAAGGAGCGTGCGAGACATGGAGATCTTTCCTCTCTCTTTTAAGAGTACTAGACACTCACTAACTGCAGGCGACATCTTGGGTCCTGCCCTAAACCAACACTGGGTCATCACAACCTAGCATGCATTCCCCCCAGGCTGCTGTGGTCAGTCTAGCTTGTGAGAAGGGCAGCGCCAGTCAGGAGTGGGGCCCCACTGTGCTAGGCAGTGTCTGAACACGCACAAATCTGCCCCTTGGCCCAAAAGGACAGTCAAAAGATTTCGCCTCTTCTAGTGCAGATCCTCGGCACTGGCCAAGGGTCGCAGCACTGCTGGCTGCAGTAGAAAGCGCCTGACCAGAAGCTGCATTTAGCACCCTACTGGCCCTCCCCTAGCTCTACCCCTACTGAAGTCCTCTGGGATGCTCCCACCAATTCAGGGGGTGCAGTTAGGCCAGCACTGAGCCCCTTTGAAATGCGCACCCTCACAGCACAATCCTCCACACTGCAATCAGCAAATACCACACTCCTGTAACTAGTGCCTTGGGATACACGGCTGGGTCTGCAGCCAAGTCTCGGAGCCCGCAGACTTGGGTTCGCACTACAGCCCTAAAACCCGCTGTGCAGACGCTGCAGCTTGGCTTGGAGCTTGGGCTCTGAACCCAACCCTGCACCCCAAGCTGCAACGCCTGCACGGCTGATTTCAGTGCCACAGCACAAGCCCCATGAGCCTGTAGACCCAGGCTCAGACTCGTTGATGCACCCAAAAATCAATCCCTCTTCTGCCCAGCACTGCCTTTCGGCAGGCGAGCACCACTGACGCCTGAGGGGGACACATCGGAGAGAGAGAGAGGGTGCAAGTTAGTGGGTGAAGTGAGAGTCTGCCAGCACTGAAGGGGAGTTACCATCAATGTTGAGCATCATCTTCCACATGGCAGGCCTGACCGACTGATGGAACCCAAACCAAACTTCCCTGCCCCCTCCCAGAGGGTGGTAGTAACCTTCAGGAGGGGAGAAGAAGGAACGGCCCACAGGAGTGTACCTGCAAACCAGGGAAACAAGGCTCATGTTATTCAAAGCAATGTCAGCAATCCACGGTGCGGGAACAGGGACTGCAAGTCAGCCTGCACGCCCTTGGGAAAGGCTTAAAAACTTTTTATAACTTAGTCACCTACATCCATGTGGAGGCGCCAAAATAGAGTCCCATTACTTGTACCGCAGAAGTACATAGGAGTCCCAGCTGTGGAGCAGGGCCCCACTGCACTAGGTGCTGTGCAAAGAGAACAAAAAGGAGGGTCCCTGCCCCATAGAGATTACAATCTCCTGAAGACACCAAGACTGGGAGCACTCAGCCCCTCAGAGGACAAGTCAAGCCAGAAGTTAGGTGGCTAAATGCAGACCGCTGAGAAACGCTAGGCACTCAAGTTTGGAAATTCCAACCTCTTCAAACTTCCCTGCCTCCTCACAGGGCTCCGGGGAGAGCTAGCTAATCGCCTTGCTAGGCCTAGAGAACGAGCACTGCCATGCTGAGCCGAAGCATCTTCCCCCTCACTCAGTAGGGGGGAAGCACAAAGATGCAAAGCAGTAGATGGTTATCTCAGAAACGGACCCACCAGACGCCTCCATCCCTCGGGTGCAAGGGCTGCGCTTGCAGCACTGGAGGCAGAGTGACAGCACAGACCACCAATCCCACATGCTAACCCCAACAACCACAGTGAGACCCAAGTATCCCAGCCCACAGGCTGTGCTGTGCCCCAGGCAAAGAACAGGAGAGACTGGTGCCTGGGGAATTGCATTCATTGCTACCACACACACAAGCCATTTGCTTGCTTTGCAAGGCAGTCAACCTGTAACTATTACACGTGACCTGACCTGACCTGTGAGATCTCAGCCCCCCTTGGCAACACCCCCATGTCTCTCCAGCACACGCAGTTCCACTCCGATGAACGCCAGCTCTCCTCTGGACTCTGCTGCTCCTGCCCTGGACACATCACCCTATCCCAAGCACCCAAGAGAGCAGATTACCTCATTGATGCCAGATGTCTCATGGCAACATCTAGCGCCTGGACAGATTCCAGCGGGACGGGGATCTGCCCGCTCACCAAGGCCTCATGGAGCATCCGCCAGCTCACAATCGCCATCCACTTGATGGAGACCTTAAATATCCGGTCTTTGCCTTCCCCTGGGATTGTTACCTCAAAGTCAACCTGAGGCAGGAGGGGAAGCGGAGGCAGGGGGGAGGGCGAAGGGAGAGAGGGGGAGAAGTCATTAGAACGCTACTAGCCAGACTGCAGCAAGGTCTTCTCCCTCCAGCTGCAGCACTCCTTTATACCCACACCCACCTCTTCCCCTTCAGGGCATATGACTTTCAACCTTGGAAAAAAACATAGCTAGAAAAAGCAGCATGGTCCAGCAAACACAGCAGGGTCCCAGAGTCCTTGGTCCTCGTTCCAGCTCTAGCACTGACCAGATGAATGACCTTGAGCAGTTGCTCTTTGCCTGCGATTTCCCCACCCAGCCTTTGTGGGTCATCTATTTAGACAATAATCTCTACAGGGCAGGGATCGCCTCCTGTACACAGCCTGACGCAGCAGGGCCCCTAACTTGGCTGGTACCTCTAGCCACTAGTCTAGGCAATCTCTAGGCAGCACGCTTGGTTGACACTGCTAGGCAGTAACACAATACAAACAACCACCTCTGTGCCTCAGTCGCCTCATCAGCAAAATGACACTGTGACACTTCCCTTGTATCACGGGCAGCCAGTCGCAAAGACGTGGTCTGAGCTCACCCACTCGCACCAGGAGCATCTGTGGGCTGAACTCCTTGACCACAAGCTTGGGGAACAGGACCTCTCTTCCCATCCCCCAGATCCTTTCGTTTTCTTTTTACAGCCTGAACCATGCTCCCATTCGATCTTTATGCAAAGGTGCTTCCTGGGAGCACCAAGTACCCCTGGCTGGGCCACCCCCAGGAATTTCTGGTCCCCACTCTCACTCGTTCGTTTCCGATGGGCAGGGCAGTGACGGTGTAGATATTCTTTTTCCCGTCGTAGACCGGCTTCCGATCTCCAAAGATCTGAGGTTTGAAGTGCTGCACCATGTATTCCACAACCTCCCTACAGAGAACAGGGGGGCAAGAGAAAGGAAGAAGGAGAGAAAAGCAAAGCTAACTGGATCATTTATTTGGCTGGCTGATTCCCAGTTTAGCCTCTTGGGACAGAACAGGTCATATAAAAATTACTGTAACGTGGGCCATCTCAAGATTTAATAGGAGCACCTCAGGCAGGTCAGAAATAATCAGACAACCCTTCAGCCCCCAGATGAATGGGTGTGCGTCTTGCCTGGTATCTTGACAAATCAGAGATGGTGTAATAGGGTTACAAGGCATCCGGGAATGTGCATCTGTGCACTCGGAGCAGGCGGCAGCCCCGAGGAGCTTATCACAAGGGCAGGGGAAAGCGAAAAGTGTCTACACATACACAAGCTGCCAAATGGCCAGGGAACAACAGCGGCATCTGCTCACTGGTCTCCCAAGCTCTGAATTAAATAAGCTGCTGGGGGCAAGGGGAGTAGGGGATCAAGAACTTACACTGGCCCAAGGTCTGGGGCTTGCTATTTTTAAGTCTGCATCCGTTGCCAAAATAGCCCAGCTGCTTTGAGGGACCGGGGACAGTATTACAGTCCAGGATCTCCTGAACCATCAGGGCCAGGAACAAATGCTGAGCAGCACAGGAAAGCTGGGACTGTACAGGTCTACGTGCCAGCTTGTGGGTCAGCCATCTGCGTAGCTGGGGGAATGCCCACATCATTCAGCACAGGAAGGCTTGGAGCACATTGGACTGAGAGCGTACTAGATACATCCAAGAAGAAATACAGCTGTAGCTTGTATGTTCTCAGTGTCTAGAGTGAACATGGATGCCATTAGACAGACATGCTAGTAGAATTCACTCTGCTGCCCCAGCCAGGAGCAGCACCGCTCCAGAACAAAGCAATCCGTGTGTCACAAGCCACACTGCAATTAGAGGCGAGTAAAATAATCACTGTGCAATCTGGAGCGCTTTGCATCTTGTTGCACATTCAAACCTGACCCTGTTTTTACACTGAAGGGACAGTGTTTGAAAAATTGGTTCTGCTGGGGAAAGGCGACGTTTCGTGTTCTCACACCCAGATCACATTATCCACTGAACTTCAAAAAGCAACAAAAAACTACAGGAGATTTTGCAAAGAGCTCCCAGAAGTTTCACATGGTCTTGGGCACAGTTAGTAACTGCAGAAACTTCTGCACATTCTGTTCCACATCCCAGAGTGCGGAGAAACCAGAGATCACAGAAGCTTCACTCTGGTGCTTCCCCCACACTGCACTCCTTCCAGGAAGGGAACAGCATTCACAACCACTGCTTCTGTACAAAGGAGCTGAATCGGGAAAGAGTGCTGAATCCTTTAATACTTGCCTTACCTGTTGACTCTACGTGGACATTTATCGGGCTTGATATCCACTTCATAGTGATACACGTCGATCTTGGGAATGTCCACTTCAAAATAGTTGGCCAAGAGCTTGATAGGCTTCCCTACGGTTCCTATCCCAGGCCGACGTGGTGCTTGAAATACCTGCTGCAAGGGTGGCAGGTAAGTGCCTGCGGCTAGGGAACAAGAGACATTTGGAAGGTCAGGAGATCTGGGGAGGCCACAATAAATAAGCAGCCAGGGACTGTGAAGCTTTTGGGGCCAGAGCCAGAGGAGCAGCACTCAGAGCTTCTCGTTATCAGATGACATTTGTTTTCTCTAATATGTTATTTCTTCTTTGTTTCAGTCTCTCTGAAGTCCTGATGCGGGGAGGAAATGTGATTGCAAGTTATTTTTTACAGACGTTTACTAAGTTACAGCATTGCAAGAGGTGGTTACAACTTCAAAACTAGGATCAGAGCAGTGAGAGATGGAAGAGGCTTCACTGGTCACTGGGTCCCTGTTCTCTACAACTGCCAAGCCCAGCCAATGCATCATATTGTAACACTGACTGCTTCCCTTCTGTGGTGACTTTCACCCATGCATCTGGAGCACCTTCCACACAGTAAACTGCCCACACAGTAGGCAAATACCCCCATTTTGCAGATGGGAAAACTGAGGCACCAAGAGGTACCAACTTGTCCAGGATCACACAAGATGGTGACAGAACTGCGGGTGGAATCCTGGTTCCCAGTCACGTGCCCTGATCACAAGTACACTTGAAACATGAACTGCTGCTCAGACCTACAGAGTGGGAACCCAGGGTAGCACTCAGTTATCTCGGGTGCCAGGGGCCTGGTTGTGCCCAATGCCTATTTTAAAAGGAGCCTGAAAGCAGCCAGTAATTTTCCCAAGCTGCATACTGATCTTTCCTATGCTGCACAGAAGACACAAGTAGCCAGCACTAGTAACAAAAAGCCCTCCTGGCACTACTTCTGGAAAATGAAACACTCTTTGGTGGTTGGAAGGTCAAGTGCAACCCTGCATTTCTGCCAAGAACCATCTTTTTCCACAAGCCGTGGCACTGATGACAAGCTAACTGAGCGTTTGAGGCAGATGGGCATGTGGGATTATGGACACTTGACATTTAGATACACTACAAAACTGGAAAGGCTGATACTTCACCACCCACCCCATCCTAATTCCCAGCAGGAAATTCTCCCCTTGGAATCTTTCCCTGAACCTCTCCAGTGATTCCATTCCATCGGATGGCACTCACCGACACAGAAATGTAGAGAAGGGCAAACACTGGCCTGCCTCTAGGGCACGTCTGCTCAGCTGCAAGGAAGTGATGGTAAAGTTAAACATGATCCATGCTGGACTATCACAAATGGAATGCTTTGTTATAAGGACAGCCCTATAAATAGACTCTGGTCCTGTCAACTCCCAAACCAGGCACTGCAGCACAGAGGCAGAAGTCTTGATGGTTCTCAGAATGAGATGGAGGGAGACATTGTTTAGCAAACCCTCCAGAAGTGGGCCCCATAAATAAATCCATCTTTGGCATCAGTATAAAGCTAGCAAGGGGCCTGCCTCTGGCAATGACAGAGGCCTGCTAGAGGAGCCACATACAAGCTTCAGGCTTTGCATCTGAAAGTTGTGTGATCTCATAAGCAATTAAGTGGGTGGATTAACTAAAAACAATCCCAAGAGCTTTCAAGACCGCCATCTGCACCCTGTTTCACAGCAGGAGGGCCTCACTGCAAGGGTCGAGGGACCACTATGACTTCTGCATAGAACAAAGACCCTCTCCCACAGCCTGAAAGCAAAAAGAACTTTTATCAGTCGGCCTCAGCACTGAATGCCAATGCCCCAGAGGAGTCTTTATACATTGTTCACACAAAGAGCAACAGATTTCAGCACTCTGCAACAGCAGAGAGACTGCTCCAAGCTACGTATGGAGATGGAAGGCATGGCAGGAACAGGCCCTTCAGAGACGGCTTGAAAACAGAAAGCCAGCCACCATTCACTCCCCACTCCCAGCAGCCCAAACCCTAGTTTGCTTTGCCATATATCTGGACTATCAAAGGCATTTGGCTTGTGGGGGTGCAGCAAAGGGCTAGGCATATTGCTAGTGAGGAGCACCATTATGACAGCCCTCTTCACGGAGCAGGCACAGGCCACGGATGCACAAGGTCCCCTATTACATCCCCCATCAGGATGCCTGAGTCAGGCTTGAGGAACCCTCTGTAGCGGGGGAAGATGGTCCGTTCTCCCCCTTAGCTTCGCCGCTGACATGGCCACTGAGAGGGGTCTATCAGCGACAAGTGTGGTGGGGAATGTGTGTGACGTAGACACTGGCCACACAGGAAACAGATGGGGACAGTAGCTCAGAGGCCCCTGAATAGATTTATACTTAAACATTAGCAAAGCCTCTCCTTTCCCCAGCTCCCACGTGGCTGGATCCGAGTCAGTAAGCTCTGCACGCCAAGGCCTGTCTCTTCACGTGTGTTTGTACAGCACCCAGCACAATGGGGATCTTTGGGCACTGCCATAACAAACACTATTAGCAGTAGTAAGTAACAGACTCAGACGAGACCACCCTCTCGCCTGACCTCCTGCACATCGCAGGCCACAGAATCTCGCCCACCCACTCCTGTAATAGACTCGGAACCTCTGGCTGAGCGACTGAAGTCCTCCAATCATGATTTAATAATACCAATAACGAGTGATAAATACCAGTAATTCCCGACAATTGTTCTTCAAATTTTGAATGGTCAAGAGATAAGGATGTAGGAGGATTAAGGGCAAATCCCCAGAGGCAAACTCCTTACCCAGACAAGGAAGGGAAAAGAGCAGAAGCAGTGGGAATGCACAATAGTCACATTCATTGCTTTGATCCACTCCCACCCCTCACCTAGTAGCCCCAGGTGGAAGACAGGATGTTTTATAGCAAAAGCAAAGGAGATTGTGTGTCTCCATGTCAGGGTTTCAGAGCACAGGGCATTTGCAACATTTTACAGGTGAAGAGAGAAAAACTAAAGGTGTTTTAGTCCAGGCACGTTCCTCTCTTTAGGAATTCATATCACCAGGTTGAATATTTACTTGGGATCAAACACGTGAACCAAGCTTGGGGGTTGATTCCCAGCCAGGTCACAGAGAGTTCAGCGTCAGAGTCACAGCGGAGAAGGCCCCACTGGCAATCCCCAGGATAGCTCCCCACAGCACAACCAGCTATTGTCCCCGCCGAGCAGAGAGGAATCCGACTAGCCCCAATCTCCCAGCACCCTGTCCCCAGCCTGATTTACAAGCAAGAAGCAAACACAATGGGGAAGGAACCCCGCTCTGGCGGACAGATATAGGAAGGCCTGTGCTCCGAGGAACAGAAATGAGGCTCATTCTGGGAACTATTATTTTAATAGTACCTAACAGTGTGCTGGACACTTAGCAGGACTCACAGACAGGCTCCAATGAGCTCTCAGTCTCAAAAGCAACCCCACTTTCCATCCTTTTCATGTATTTGCTCAGCATGACCAGATCTAACAATAAAGGCTAAGCAATTATTCCACAGCCCTTCCCACACCCATGAGATACTGTGCCTGTCATCTCTAGCATACCGACTTCCTGCCTCAGACACAGAACTTAAGCCACCTTGCCTAAGGCTTCAAAAGGATTAGAACCTAGGCAATCCCAATTTCAATTCTTGGGGCTTGGCTGCACTTGCAGATGTGCAGCGCTGGGAGTTGCAGCTGTCTTCGTACAGCTGTGTAGGGAAAGTGCTGGAGTGTGGCCACATTGACACCTACCAGCGCAGCAGTGTGGCTACATTTGCAGCGGTCTTGGGAGTGGTGCATTATGGGCAGCTATCCCACAGAGCATCTCGTCCCATTTTGACGCAGTGGGTTGTGGGAAGGGGGCGGGTCATTCTGCTTCCTGTCCCAATGCCCCGTGATGCATCGCTTCACATCCCAGCAATCCCTGTTTTTTCCGTCCTGTTGGCGCCATCTTGATCTCTCAGGTTCTGTGCAGCAGGCATTTCTGTGGGAATGGAGCCCTCAAACTGCTGAGGAGGTCTGGACGATCTGCGCACTACATCAGGTTGGCAGGTTTGACTCACCTGTCCTTAAGACGCAGGTGAGAGGGTCCACCGATCGATACCAAGGTGGCCTGACGTCCGAAACGAAATTGCATCGGACTCCACGGAAATGCCGGCGGCATGGAACCACCGCTTTTGGGCTGTGGGAAACAAGCACTGAGGGTGGGAATCACATCACAACTGGAGTCTGGATGACGAGAGTGGCTGCAATGAACTTCGGATGAGACAAACCATCTTCATGGATGTGTGCTAAGACCGCCCCCACCCGCGCGGCAAGGAACGATATGAGAGCTGCCCTGCCGTGGAGGAAGTGGCGGCTATTGCAATTTTGAAGCTGGCAACTCCAGAAAGGCTATCCAATCAGTCGGAACCAGTTTGGAGTAGGAAAGTTGACCGTGGAATCGTTTTGATGCAATTTACCAGGGTCATAAGCCATCTCTGCTAAGAAGAA
The DNA here is from genome assembly GCF_003597395.2 of Chelonoidis abingdonii. Taxonomy (NCBI): domain Eukaryota; kingdom Metazoa; phylum Chordata; order Testudines; family Testudinidae; genus Chelonoidis; species Chelonoidis abingdonii. The sequence goes on from NC_133793.1 coordinate 3,371,376, forward strand.
ACCGTGACTCTGCGGAATGTGGCAGGATTTGTGGATGGCTTTGCATAAATGGTTACGTTCCACCTAATGTCGGAAGGGCGAATAGATGGGATAGCATATCGTTATCTGGCACCAACCCTACCTAGCACGAGTAACATTAATCGGAAGGGGTATTCTCTCTATGTTCTTCCAGGCACTTGTGGATCACCGTGGGCATTTCATGACATTTACACAGGGCTGGCCTGGAAAGGTGCATGAGATTGCTAATGCTCATTCGGAACACTGGCCTGTCAGAAGCGCAGCAGGGACTTTCCGCAGACCGATACACTTCACAGTAGGGGACGTTGAATCCTATTGGTGATCCTTGAGACCCGCTTACTCCGTTAATGCCTTGGCTCATGACCGTATACAGGGAAGCTTGACAGGACGAGAGCCGGTTCAACTCAGCTGAGGCCGGTGCCGATGACTGTGGAATGTGTTTTGGCCATTTAAAAGGGCGCTGGCGATCTCGTAAGAAGCTAGACTTGGCGGAAAGCAGCAATCCCTCGTTATATCCGCATGCTGTCCCCTCATAATATTTGGTGAAGGGAAAGGTGAAAATCTCAGTCAGGCATGCGAGCTCCCTCGAGTGCTTTTTCAAAGCTGGAAGGCGAATTTGGGCACAGCCAAAGAGCAGGCTCTCCTAGAGCCCCAACACACAGGGCTTCAAGGATTAGGGAATGCCTTGGGGAGGAAATTTGAGGCTGAAAACCAACAGTAATGTTTCGTGTTTGCAGGGAGTGAAGTGCAGTGGTTACAATGTTAGTAGGAATCTGTTTTTTCTAAGCTGCATTTGCAAGTGCCTGTTTCTTTCCTGGCTATGGTTAACTTTGACTTCTGCAAATAATAAAGACTGTTTTTCAACAGCGCAAGAATTCATTTATTGAAAAGAACATAACTTTCTTGAGGCAGACACACAACATTTTGGGGGGAACCTAAAAGGGGCAGGGGGGTGCGGTGGGACCGTACAGTCAAGGTTTGAATATGTCTTGTCTAGAGTGCTGTGCAATGACAGCTGCACTTCAGGATGCCTATACTGCATGGTGATGGGGGTTGAGTGCAGAGGGTAAGGGTCATAGTTCTCAGGGCTGGTTGGTGAACTTTCAGGTATTGGAGGCAGCTGGTGGAGGTAAGAACCTGAATGCTGAGGAAAGGGGTTTGGAGCTGACATTGGGGCACAAGGGAAAGAGCTTTGGGATGGCGGGGGGCCGGTGCGATACTGCTCTGCCTGCATGGCTACGAGCGCCTGGATAGAGTCCGCTTGGCACGCCAGGATGCTTATCAGCTGCTTTGTGCTTTTCTTCCTGGCCGCTGCGTTTCTCTGGCGGATCCTGCTTTCCCTTTCCCTCCATTCCTGCACTTTTTGATTCTCTCTGGCACAGTGATCCATGACTGCTTGCAGCAGGTCGTCTTTGCTTTTTTGCGGCTTCTTCCGGAGGTTTTGGAGTCTTTGAGCTGTTGATAACATGGGCAGCCAAGAACTTAAGGTTGCTTGTGGAAAGGCAAAAAAGGCAACGCTTAACATAGGCAGCATTGTTTATATCTCAGACAGTTATTCCCACACAGTGAAGGAGTTTACAGTCTTCACTTTAGCATAAATTTTCCCATACCAAAGAGAGCACACATAATCCACAGGAGCCCCGAAATGGTGAGTACGGGGGACTGATTGCTTCAGGGCTGTACTGAGGTTTCTCTGCGTTGGGGAGAGCAAACAGCTGCAGGGGGCACCTACACTGAACACTCTCCCAACATTTTCCACAGGAGTTGATTCTGGAAGATATCTCGCTGCTCCAGGTCACCTGGGAAGAGCGGGAGAGTCTTCTACAGCAATGCGGATTCCACCCTGGCCCCTATGCAGCTTGCCTGTGTGCAGCAATGGTCCCCCCACCCCTCGTGGCACAGTGGCACGGACGCGTTAGCCTGACTGGAACAAGGACCACAGTGGCTCTCCCAATAAACTTGTGCAAGCACATTGCCCACGCTCTGGCTGAAACGTTTGACGAGATTACCGAGACCGATTACCGCGACATGATAGACCACATCAATGGGCTATTCCATATCTAGGCATGCATGCATGCAGCCCTAACCCCCCCCTCCTCTCCCAAAACATTTCCATCCTGAAAATAAAAGCCGCTTACCGGGAACCTGCTCCTCTGCTTGTCCCTCACCAAGTACCGGCTGCTGCGACTGGCTGCCTTCCTCCTGGCTTGAGAAGAGCTCCTGGCTGCATGCCTCCTGGGACTCCGGGGTGTCTCTCCCCACCCTAGTACCCTCACTCTCGGTTTCCTCCTCTCCCCCCAGCTCTGAAGTGTCCATCATGGTCCTCGGATTGGCAGTAGGGTCACCCCCAAGTATCGCGTCCAGCTGTTCGTAAAAACGGCAGGTCATGGGAGCAGCGCCGGAGCGGCGGTTTCCCTCGCGGGCTTTGCAATAGGCAGTCCGCAGCTCCTTCACTTTAATCCTGCACTGCAGCGCATCCTGGTCATGGCCCCTTTCCAGCATGGCCCTTGATATCTGCCCATAGGTATTGTAATTCCTCCGGCTGGAGCGCAGCTGGGACTGAACAGCTTCCTCCCCCCAAACACTGATGAGGTCAAGCAACTCGCCATTGCTCCATGCTGGGGCTTGTTTGGCGTGTGGAGGCATGGTCACCTGGAAAGATTCACTGATTGCACTCCACACCTGGCTGAGCAAACAGGAAGGGGATTTTTAAAATTC